>NC_134353.1:848990341-849250533 GCF_048569485.1 Anomaloglossus baeobatrachus
CCTAGGCACTTCTGATTAAGCGCACTAGACCTCTCTGAAGCCAGGACACGTACACCCGGCTTTATACTGCGCATGACCGGAAGTGTTGGGGCACTTTTGATCAGCGGTGACAATGGACACAGGTTTGCGTGTCACCGCTGCATTGAATAGCATGCTAGCACACCCCTGTTAGCATGCTAACATGCTAAGAGGCGGAGGAGCGCAAGAACTACCTCCCTTGCGACTAGTCCCTGCGCTCATTAGCAGATCATAAAAGATCTATAGAAATACTTTTTCTAAAGATCTCTTTATCTATACTACTAGATACAGGGGCAGTTAGGCAGGGATTAGAAATGTTCATCCAAAATTGCTCTTGGTTCTGGATGCATATTGGACCTGACAGGTTCCCTTTAACACTTATGCATTAGAAAGGGCCATAAAATCCTCCCGAGGCTCAAACCTGAAGATATAGATACATTGGAGGCGCCGATATCCAAAATGGAACTCGCCTCGGTTCTAAAGAACTCCCCCACGGGTAAGACACCGGGCCCAGGTGGACTTCCGCTGTCCTATTACAAGAGGTTGGGTCCTATATTATCCCTTCACTTCCTGGCAGCATTGAATAATATCCCAGCATGTACATCCTCTTCACTAACCAGGGACTCACTAGCGGCTAACATTGTGGTCATTAAAAAGGAGGGGAGGGATCCCACCTGCTGTGCCAATTATCGTCCAATCTCCCTGCTCAATGTGGACTTAAAGTTGTTTACTAAGATTCTAGCTGATCGGCTATCCCCTATGCTAGAGGGCATAGTTCATTCTGATCAGGCTGGTTTCGTGTTTGCAGGGAGGCTAGGGATAACACCACGAGGGCCATTAACCTGATTCACAGGGCTAGGATAGATGGTGGATCTCTTATGTTGTTGTCAACGGAAGCCAACAAGGCGTTCGACCGAGTCAGTTGGATGTTTCTGGACGGGGTCCTTGCCTCTCTGGGGCTAGGGGGAAACATGCTCATATGGATAGGATCTCTCTATAGCTCACCATTGGCATGCATTCAGGTTAATGGGGTGATGTCGGAGAGATTCCCTATCACCAATGGCACGCGGCAGGGGCTGTCCTCTTTCCCCACTAATTTTTATACTTACGTTAGAGCCCCTGCTGCGACACAGTCAGAAGAACTTGAGCATCAGAGGGCCTAAGATAGGTAGCGCGACCCACAAGATAGCGGCCTTTGTGGACGATCTATTATTTTTCATCACTCATCCAATCCAATCATACAATCACTTCGCTCTAAGCGCTAATGCAGGAATTTAAACGTTATTCCTTACTGTCTCTTTAACCTCCCCTTGGGGGTAGTCTTGCAGCTGTGGGGAGCCTTTGATCTTCAATGGGCCCCGCAGTACCTGCGATACCTGGGACTCAAATTGTCAGCCGATGTGAGCTCCTTATTCAAGTTGAACTTTACTCCTCTTCTCCAAAAAATTAAAGAAGATTGTAAAACCTGGCCAAAAGGCACATTTACGTCGACGATCCTTAAGATGAATATCTTCCCAAGATTGTGGTACCTCCTCCAGACCTTGCCCATCGGGATCCCCAAGCCCTTCTTCAGAGAAGTTTCTTCCATGCAAACGAGGTTACTGTGGTCAAACAAGGCAGCAAGATTGACACGGTCGCTGTTGTGTAGACCTAGAACCCGGGGTGAGCTGGGTCTCCCGGATCTCAAGGCATACTACATAGCCACTGACTTAGCCAGAGTGGTGGACTGGTGCAGGCACTCTAACGCCAAACCCTGGGTGTCGGTGGAGCAGAGCTTCACGGATATTCCACTGGCTGCGCTCCCATGGGTGATTTCCCCAACGGGCACAGAACTCAAGACCCATCTCACGATTGGCGCCACGCTATCTTGTTGTTCTCAAGAGGTGGTCCGAAGATCCCTAATTCCTTTACCCTCTCCCCTTTTCCTAATCGTTGGCTCCCCAGATTTTCTCCCCGGGTCTCTCTGACCCGGTGTTCCGCCTGTGAATTTCTCGAAATAGATTCCAAACCTACCAAATTGGAGTTGGGGGGCATTGGCCAATGACGGAGGAACTTCGGAATTACCGGGTCCCCGGACCTCTGGGCTTGTGGCGTTCTATGCAGCTTCGACATTTTCTCTGTTCTCTACCACACTATAGTCAGTTTGACAGACCCCTCACCGAATTCGAGAAGTTATGCATGGAGGGGGGGATCCTTAGACACTCATTGGGCCATCTCACATACCATGCTAAACAACTCCACGGATCTGCCTCCTCCTAGGTTCCTCTTGCAGTGGGAGTCGGACCTGGGCCTCGCTCTTTCGGCCACCGCAGAGAAACAAGGTGCTGTCGCTTGCTCACAAAGCATCTATTAGTTCGAAACTTCAAGAAGCCAACTACAAATGCATCTCCCGGTGGTATAGGGTCCCAACAAAACTCCACAGGATGTTCCCAGCAGTAGACTCTGGTTGTTTGAGATGCGGTGCAGGGGAGGGAGACTTCATACATATATTTTTGGCGTGCCCACTGTTACAGCAGTTTTGGGAGGGGGTACGGGGAGTGATCAGGCATGTGACTGGATGCACGCAGACCCTAGGCCCGGAACTCTTCCTGCTCCAATTATCTGAGTCCTCTGTCCGTGCATACAAAGGGTCTCTGTTAAGCTCTCTGGTGATGGCCGCCAGGACGTGCATCCCTCTGAGGTGGAGATCCTCCTCCCCGCCGATGTTATCAATGTGGGCAAACAGGGTAAACGAACTGTTGTACATGGAGGACCTGACGGCGTCTCTCCACGACAGATATGAGGCCTTTCACAAGACATGGTTCTCCTGGATCGAGTTTAAATACTCTAATGAATATGGTACATGAATACCCCCTGATTGAGGGGGGGGGGGCTACTGATGCCGTGGGGCGGAAGTGTTCTGAGAAGGTGGATCCCTGCTTTGTTTCCGTTCGTGTCCCAGTGTCTGCCTCTTCCCTCCCCCCCCCCCCCCCCCCCCCCCCCCCCCCCCCCCCCCCCCCCCCCCCCCCCCCCCCCCCCCCCCCCCCCCCCCCCACCCCCCTCCCCCCCCCCCCCCCCCCCCCACCCCCCCCCCCCCCCCCCCCCCCCCCCCCCCCCCCCCCCCCCCCCCCCCCCCCCCCCCCCCCCCCCCCCCCCCCCCCCCCCCCCCCCCCCCCCCCCCCCCCCCCCCCCCCCCCCCCCCCCCCCCCCCCCCCCCCCCCCCCCCCCCCCCCCCCCCCCCCCCCCCCCCCCCCCCCCCCCCCCCCCCCCCCCCCCCCCCCCCCCCCCCCCCCCCCCCCCCCCCCCCCCCCCCCCCCCCCCCCCCCCCCCCCCCCCCCCCCCCCCCCCCCCCCCCCCCCCCCCCCCCCCACCCCCCCCCCCCCCCCCCCCCCCCCCCCCCCCCCCCCCCCCCCCCCCCCCCCCCCCCCCCCCCCCCCCCCCCCCCCCCCCCCCCCCCCCCCCCCCCCCCCCCCCCCCCCCCCCCCCCCCCCCCCCCCCCCCCCCCCCCCCCCCCCCCCCCCCCCCCCCCCCCCCCCCCCCCCCCCCCCCCCCCCCCCCCCCCACCCCCCCCCCCCCCCCCCCCCCCCCCCCCCCCCCCCCCCCCCCCCCCCCCCCCCCCCCCCCCCCCCCCCCCCCCCCCCCCCCCCCCCCCCCCCCCCCCCCCCCCCCCCCCCCCCCCCCCCCCCCCCCCCCCCCCCCCCCCCCCCCCCCCCCCCCCCCCCCCCCCCCCCCCCCCCCCCCCCCCCCCCCCCCCCCCCCCCCCCCCCCCCCCCCCCCCCCCCCCCCCCCCCCCCCCCTTTTTCCTTTTGTGTCCCCCCCCCCCCCCCCCTATTTATCGCTTGTCAAATCTTTCTTGTCTTACTCGTTTCTTTCTTCTCTTATTCTCAATTTACCCTGGTATTCCCATGGAGGGGTCAAAGTGTTGAAATTTTCATGTGTCACAGTTAGGGGTGCTTCACACACAGCGAGCTCGCTGCCGAGATCGCTGCTGAGTCACGCTTTTTGTGACGCAGCAGTGACCTCATTAGCGATCTCGCTGTGTGTGACAATGAGCAGCGATCTGGCCCCTGCTGCGAGATCGCTGCTCGTTACACACAGCCCTGGTTCGTTTTCTTCAAAGGCGCTCTCCCGCTGTGACACACAGATCGCTGTGTGTGACAGCGAGAGAGCGACAAATGAAGCGAGCAGGGAGCAGGAGCCGGCGTCTGGCAGCTGCGGTAAGCTGTAACCAAGATAAACATCGGGTAACCAAGGCGGTTACCCGATATTTACCTTAGTTACCAGCCTCCGCAGCTCTCACGCTGCCTGTGCTGCCGGCTCCGGCTCTCTGCACATGTAGCTGCTGTACACATCGGGTTAATTAACCCGATGTGTACAGCAGCTAGGAGAGCAAGGAGCCAGCGCTAAGCAGTGTGCGCGGCTCCTGCTCCCTGCACACACAGCTAAGCGGTGTGCGCTGGTAACTAATGTAAACATCGGGTAAACCATACCCGATGTTTACCTTAGTTACCAGTCTCCGCAGCTTCCAGACGGCGGCTCCGTGCAAGCGCAGCGTCGCTTGCACGTCGCTGCTGGCTGGAGGCTGTTCACTGGTCGCTGGTGAGATCTGCCTGTTTTACAGCTCACCAGCGACCATGTAGCGATGCAGCAGCGATCCTGACCAGGTCAGATCGCTGGTCGGATCGCTGCTGCATCGCTAAGTGTGAAGGTACCCTTAGTCTGTTATAAAAATGTCATACAATGGATGTGAAATGTATTGTAATTGATTCAGTTTGGAATGAGTCCAGTAGTTAAAGAATTTAAAAAAAAAAGAAAGGGCCATAAAATCATGTCCCCCCGGACATTTGTATCAGAAAAAGATTTGTCAGCTCACTACACTTGCTTGAAGATCCATTGCACGGAAGCCAATAGTGCCATCGGAGGGAAGACTGGAGAGAAGTGAGCTACAATATGTTTTAATCTTGTATTTTTGATGGATGTCATTATAAGTTTTTATTCTTGTTATGAATTAAAGGTTTTGGATTTTTTTAGAAGAACCTTTGCTGGACTTCTACCTTCTCTCTAGTCTACAACACGTTTGTATGTCCCAATTTATCATTCTTGTCATATTTTAATAGTCAAGAAACGATAATATAGGATAGTTGAATGGGGTGGTCCAGCAAATAATAAAGTTAAAAGTCTGGAAATTGCTCAGCAATAAGCACAAATCTGTTTTTCTATCTTTAATTCTCTGGTTTTAAAGACAACTCAATTTGTGGCCACTAAATGAACTTCTGCATTTCAGTCCTACATTCTTCAGTTTAAAACTCGAATATGAAATAGCAGTCTACAGAAATGTGCCCCCTCATGCTTGCTTTGTACACACCACCAGCAGAACATTGGTGTTTACATAGGGAGAAAAAAAAATTGACAAGGAGATTTTATGGCTACTGCTTTATTGCGGTCTTCAAAAAAAAATACGGGCAATGCTCGATGGCAAATAAGTAAAGCAAGTTAGGAATGTTCATGAGTCGTCTCCACAACTGTCTTGATTGGTCTTGCTGATAACATGAGCAAATTAACTAATATATATATATATATCTATATATATAATTGCCTTATTCTGTCTGTCTGTCTGTCTTGCTCCAAAATTCTGTCCTTACCGCGACAAGCGTCTCATTGGCCGCTCGCCTCGCCTCCGCCCCCCCCGCACAGATTGGCCGCTCGCCTCGCCTCCGCCCCCCCGCACGGATTGGCCGCTCGCCCAGGCTCTGCCCCCCCCCCACGGATTGGCCTCTTGCCCCGGCCCCCTGCACGCATTGGCAACTTGGCCACGCCCCGCCCCCCTCACGCATTGCACGATCGCTCTGGCCCCGCCCCCCGCACGCGGAACACACACACATAGGAACAGACACACACACATCAGATCACACTCACTCTCACACACACACCTCACACACACATCAGATCGCATCTACATACTCACAACATCCCGTGATATCGCTTGCTTCTCGGCGGCGATACTGTGCAGTGACCTTCCAGGACCTGCCGGATGATCACATGGCCGGAAGCATGTGGTATCTCCGGATGTTGTGATTGTGTGAGCGCGTATGTGCGATATCATCAGTGTGTGTGTGTGAGTGTATGCGATCGGATGTGTGTGTGTGAGTGTATGCGATCGGATGTGTGTGAGTGTGTTCTGATGTGTGAGTGTGTGTGTGTGAGTGTATGCGATCGGATCTATGAGTGTCGGCAGAGGAGCACGGCGTGCAGCACAGCTGCTGGGACCGCCCACCGGTGGGCACAGGGAGAAGTGGGGTGTGTGTGTGAGTGTATGCGATCAGATGTGTGCATGTATACTGTCTGATGTCTGACTGTGGAGCACGATGGGGAGTGCGCAGCATGGGGGGATGGAGCACGATGGGGAGTGCGCAGCATGGGGGATGGAGTACGATGGGGGGTGCACTGCATGGGGGATGGAGCACGATGGGGGGTGCGCAGCATGGGGGATGGAGCACGATGGGGAGTGCGCAGCATGGGGGATGGAGCACGATGAGGGGGTGCGCAGCATGGGGGATGGAGCATGATGGGGAGTGTGCAGCATGGGGGATGGAGCACAATGGGGGGGGTGCGCAGCATGGGGGATGGAGCACAATGGGGGGTGCACAGCATGGGGGATGGAGCACGATGGGGAGTGCGCAGCATGGGGGATGAAGCACGATGGGGGGTGCGCAGCATGGGGGATGGAGCACGATGGGGAGTGCGCAGCATGGGGGATGGAGCACGTTTGGGAGTGCGCAGCATGGGGGATGGAGCACGATGGGGGGTGCGCAGCATGGGGGATGGAGCGCGTTTGGGAGTGCGCAGCATGGAGGATAGAGCACGATGGGGAGTGCGCAGCATGGGGGATGGAGCATGTTTCGGAGTGCGCAGCATGGGGAATAGAGCACGATGGGGAGTGCGCAGCATGGGGGATGGAGCACGTTTGGGAGTGCGCAGCATGGGGGATGGAACACAATGGGGAGTGCGCAGCATGGGGGATGGAGCACGATGGGGGTGCGCAGCATGGGGGATGGAGCACGATGAGGGGTGCGCAGCATGGGGGATGGAGCACGTTTGGGAGTGCGCAGCATGGGGGATAGAGCATGATGGGGAGTGCGCAGCATGGGGGATGGAGTACGATGGGGGGTGCGCAGCATGGGGGATGGAGCACGATGGGGGGTGCACACCTCCCCCAAAACACACACACACACACCGCCACACACGCACTGCACAACACACCACACACACACTGGGAACTTCAAACACTGCCCTACACAGACACCCACACAGACAAACAACGCCGCACACACACAACACCCAACACACAAACACCGCGGCACACACAAATATACGCACATACCGCACAACACACACATTGCACAAAACATACCTCCCCCCCAAAACACACACACACCCCACACCCACACAAACCGCGCAACACACACACAATGCTACAGACACACAGGGCTCCACAAATAACGCAACACACGCAACACACAAACAACACCACTCTCACGCCCCGCCACACCCAGACAACACCCAGAACATTTACAGCGCCCAACACAAACACTTGGTAACTACACACAACAACATCTATATATATAACAAAAATCATACATTACCTACACAATACGTAAATTCTAGAATACCCGATGCGTAGAATCGGGCCACCTTCTAGTATATATATATATATATATATATATATATATATATATATATATATACACTACAGACCAAACGTTTGGACACACCTTCTCATTCAATGAGTTTTCTTTATTTTCATGACTCTGAAAATTGTAGATTTACATTGGAGGCATCAAAACTATGAATTAAAACTTGTGGAATGACATACTTAAAAAGTGTGAAACAACTGAAAATATGTCTTATATGGTAGGTTCTTCAAAGTAGCTACCTCTTGCTTTCATTACTACTTTGCACACTCTTGGCATTCTCTTGATGAGCTTCAAGAGGTAGTCACTGGAAATGGTTTTCCAACAGTCTTGAAGGAGTTCCCAGAGATGCTGAGCACTTCTTGGCCCTTTTGCCTTCACTCTGCGATGCAGCTCACCCCAAACCATCTCGATTGGGTTCAGGTCTGGTGACTGTGGAGACCAGGTCATCTGGCGTAGCACCCCATCACACTCCTTCTTAGTCAAATAGCCCTTACACAGCCTGGAGGTGTGTTTGGGGTCATTGTCCTGTTGAAAAATAAATGATGGTCCAACTAAACGCAAACCGGATGGAATAGCATGCCGCTGCAAGATGCTGTGGTAGCCATGCTGGTTCTGTATGCCTTCAATTTTAAATAAATCCCCAACAGTGTCACCAGCAAAGCACCCCCACACATCACACCTCCTCCTCCATGCTTCACGTTGGGAACCAGGCATGTAGAGTCCAGCCGTTCACCTTTTCTACAAAGACACGGTGGTTGGATCCAAAGATCTCAAATTTGGACCAAAGCACAGATTTCCACAGGTCTAATGTCCATTCCTTGTGTTCTTTAGCCCAAACAAGTCTCTTCTGCTTGTTGCCTGTCCTTAGCAGTGGTTTCCTAGCAGCTATTTTACCATGAAGGCCTGCTGCACAAAGTCTCCTCTTAATAGTTGTTCTAGAGATGAGAAGGTATGTCCAAACTTTAGGTCTGTACTGTATATATATATATATATATATACACTGCTCAAAAAATAAAGGGAACACTCAAATAACACATCCTAAATCTGAATGAATGACATATTCTCATTGAATACTTTCGTGTATCATACGGTCAAGTTGCTCCCACAACAGCTCAATAGGGTTGAGATCTGGTGACTGGGCTGACCACTCCATTACAGATAGAATACCAGCTGAATGCTTCTTCCCTAAATAGTTCATGCATAAATTGGAGGTGTGTTTTGGGTCATTGTCCTGTTGTTGGATGAAATTGGCTCCAAGCAAGCGCTGTCTATAGGGCATGACGTTGCAAAATGGAGTGATAGTGTCATGGTTCGCCTCCCCGTCCACATGGCTAGGGGGCGGAGCCTTCTCTCGGGCCTCACTTCCGGACCCTGGATGCCTTAAAAGCTGACATTTCCAGTGAACCAGCGCCGGCTATAAGCTTAGCACTGCTTTGCCTGTGATTGCTGGTCCTGTGATATCCTGATCTGTCTGTTCCTGTGCACCCGTGCCCTTGTCTGTGTTCCGTCCCCTGGTCATCCCTCCTGTCCTCTGTCCCCTCTCCTATTTCCCACTCGGTTGCTTCCTCCGGTACTGACCTTGGCCTGACTTTGTCTCCGCTTCTGCTCATTCCTCCGGTCCTGCTTCTGCCCGTACGGTGTTTGACCCAGCCTGCCTGTCTATTCCTTGCATGCTCTGCAGCTCTGCTTCTCAGCTGTGCTTTGAGGTAGTGTATGAGAACGCTGTGTATTCACTTCCTGGTTCTCATTGCTCTGTGTAGTGTCTTCTGCTGCAGAGCTCTGGCTCCCCCTGGTGGCAGCATTACAGTATAGCCGGCCTCAATAGGCTTTATCTCCCATAGGGAAAAAAAAAAAAGACATTTATTTCTTGGTAGTGAGATCCAACTTTACAGGATAAAAGACTGTAATGGATCCACTCAGTACTTTCTGCGAGCAAGTAGCCAACCTTACGCAGCTGGTGCAGGATTTGGCTGCAGAGCATCGCACCCTGATAGCTTCACACAATATGCTGCAGAGTGAGGTCTCCGTTTCTCCGAGGGCCACTTCAGTGGCAGCTACCTCACAAACCGTAGGACAGCATAGTCCCCACTGATGTCCAACTGACCTTCCCCGAACCAACGGTGATGCTCCCCAATAAATTCTCGGGGGAGAAAAACCTATTTCGGACATTTAGGGAGAGTTGCAGGCTCTTTTTCACTCTCCGGCTTCGGTCCTCGGGGAATGAGACCCAGCGGGTGGGGATCATCATGTCGTTACTTAGATGGGGTCCCCAGACCTGGGCGTTTTCCCTACCCCCTTTGGCCCCGAGACGGCATTCGGTTGACCTCTTCTTTGACTCCCTCGGGGTGATATATGACGAACCAGACCGTGTACGAGTGGCTGAGGACAGGATCATGTGTCTCACTCAGGGAAACCACATTGCTGAGCTATATTGTTCTGAGTTTCGGCAGTGGTCAACTGAGGTACGGTGTAATGTTTCTGCACTTAGGTGCCAATTCCGGAGAGGTCTTTTGGACTCACTGAAAGACGCTTTGGCTCTGCACCCTCCTCCCAGCACCTTGGATGATGCGATGACGGAGGCAGTTCGTATTTATCGCAGATTATGGCAAAGAAGGGGCGCCATGCGTGAGATTCCGCACCCTCTACCTAGGGCACCTTCTTTGCCGGCTACAGAACACATGAAAGTTGGAACCATCAGTCCGGATGAGAAGGAGAGGAGAAGACGCCGGGGATCTCAAGCTGTGCTTCTATTGTGGACACCATGGACACTGGAGGAAAGACTGCCCGGCTTGCCCCTCCGCTAAACAATCGTCGGGAAACTTCTTCTAAGTCTGGGTAACGGTTGAGGAGGTTGCCCAGACTATCAGGTACCTTTCCTCTCCTCCAATAAGATACTTCTGAATGTTGACCTCTGGGTGAAGGAGTCGGTCTGGTCTGCTACTGCCTTTGTTGACTGTGGGTCCGCTATGAACTTCATTGACTCTGAGTTGGTCCAAAGATTAGAGTTAGGGACAGTGAGGTTAGAAGGACCCATTCAACTCCTGGCAATTGATAAAACACCGCTGCCTCAAAACCTCATTCAGTTTGCTACTGAAAAATGTACTCTTGTGATCGGGTCTCTGCATTCTGAAACTATTTCTTGTTTTGTAATGGCCAATCTCCCTGCTGGATTAGTGTTGGGGTATCCATGGTTAATGTTACATAATCCCGTTATTGATTGGGAGTGTCGTACCATAGTCAAATGGAGTCCTGCTTGTCATAAAAGGTGTTTACAATCTGTACCTGTGTTCTCCGTAAGTCCTGAGGGTCTTCCGGAATACCTGAGGGACTACGGAGACGTATTCTTGGAAACAGAGGCCAAGGTTTTGCCGCCTCATCGCCCATACGACTGTGCCCTCGATTTGCTTCCCAATACCAAATTGCCCAAGGCCCGTTTATATCACCTTTCGGGTCCAGAAAGGGCTGCAATGAAATCGTACATATCTGAGAGTATACGTAAAGGGCATATCCGTCCTTCTTCTTCCCCTGTGGCCGCTGGGTTCTTTTTTGTAAAGAAGAAGGACGGAGGATTAAGGCCATGTCTCGATTTCCGAGAATTGAACAAAATTACTCTGAAAAACACGTATCAGCTTCCACTCATCCATGATCTCTACAACCAACTCTCTGAAGCCCGGTGGTTTACCAAACTAGATCTCAGGGGGGCCTATAATCTTATCCGTATTAGAGAAGGGGATGAGTGGAAAACGGCCTTTCTTACGTCAGAGGGGTTATTCGAGAATTTGGTGATGCCTTTTGGTCTATTTCATCAATGATTTCTTCTCTGATTTTCTTGGTCGTTTTATGGTCATCTATCTCGATGACATTTTGATTTATTCTGCTGATAAGGATACGCATATTATGCATGTTCGCTCAGTATTACAGAGATTACGTGATAACCATCTATTTGCTAAGCTTGAAAAATGTGTTTTCTCTGTTCAGGAAATAGCCTTTCTTGGGTTACTCCTTTCTCGTGATGGGTTTAAAATGGACCCAGGAAAGGTGCAGGCTATCGTGGATTGGGTGCAACCCAGGGATATCAAAACGCTACAACGCTTTTTGAGTTTCGCAAATTATTATCGAAGGTTCATTAAGGAGTTTTCTCAAATTGCCAAGCCATTGACTGACCTTACACGGAAAGGGGCGGATCTGCAGAACTCGTCGCAAACGGCTGTCCAGACCTTTCTTGAGTTAAAGGACTGGTTTATGTCTGCCCCGCTCCTGGTACAGCCTGACCTCGAGGCGCCGTTTATTGTGGAGGTGGACGCCTCAGAGGTGGGGGTGGGAGCTGTTCTCTCTCAGGGCCCTGCTACTCTGACTAATCTGCGACCATGTGCGTTCTTCTCCAAGAAATTCACTCCGGCTGAGAGGAATTATGATGTGGGTTACCGTGAATTATTGGCGGTAAAGTTGGCATTTGAAGAATGGAGGCATTTTTTGGAGGGTGCTGTTCACCGTATTACTGTCATCACCGATCATAAAAACCTCGCGTATATCGAGTCCGCCAAGAGATTGACGCCTCGACAAGCGAGGTGGGCTCTTTTTTTTTTCTAGATTCCATTTTTGTATTACTTTTCGGTCGGGGTCTAAAAACGTGAAGGCAGATGCACTGTCCCGTAGTTTGGACCCGGTGTCACCTCCAGAGCCTCCTTCCTCCATTCTTCCGCGAGGGGTGGTGGTCGCTGCCTTGTCATCAGAGTTAGAGGCTGAGGTCAGGGAGGCCCAGTCCTCAGTGCCATCTTCCGCTCCAGACACTAAACTGTTTGTCCCTTTGCACCTCCGGTTACGGGTACTTCAAGAGTTCCATGAGTCCGTACTTAGCGGCCATCCTGGAATTACAGCCACTCGCAGGGCTGTTGCTCGACTGTTTTGGTGGCCATCTCTTCACTCAGATGTTGCTCGGTTTGTGTCTGCCTGTGCTACATGTGCCCGTGCTAAGGTATGTCGTAACCGGCCGGCCGGGGAACTGGTTCCATTACCTGTTACTGAAAGACCATGGACCCACTTGTCCATGGATTTCATTACGGACCTCCCTGTCTCAAATGGTATGACTGTGATCTGGTTGTGGATCGTTTTAGTAAACAGTCACATTTTGTTCCCCTCTCCGGTCTACCTAATGCTGCGGCCCTTGCCAACCACTTTATTGACCAGGTGGTTCGGTTACATGGGTTGCCCCTTTGTGTAGCTTATATGACCAGGACTGACTACATCTATTCAGGTCCCCTGTAATAAAATTATACCTGATACCACCTAAATACATTCTGACCCCCCCCCCACCCCAACTAATATTAGAGGGAATTGGTCACGATGTTTTTGCTATGTAATTTGAGAGCAGCACGGCATAGGGGCTGAGACCCTGATCCGGTGATGTGTCACTTACTGGGGTTTGTGTTTCTTTTTCAATAAAATTAGTGTTTAATCAGCTTGAAAGCATCATTACAGGACTTGGTGTCTCGTACCTTCTTGTCCTGCTGTTCTGTGTAACTCCACCCCCGCCACTGATTAGCGGCTTTCTGTTAATAATATGCAGTGTACACAGAAGCTGCCAATCAGTATTGTGGACAGGGTTATACATGGCTCAGCATTCTGAGCACTGCTAGGTCAGTCTGCAGCACAGAAACCAGGGATTGTATCAGAATGACAGCAAACAGCCCAGTAAGTGACTCATCGCCGGAATCGGGGTCCCAGCCCCTACATTGTGCCGCGCTCAGATTATATAGCACAAATCTGCTGACAGATTCCCTTTAACACTATTGTCCAGGCGTCTGATATTGCTGACTTAGGGGTACTTTGCACACTACGACATCGCAGGTGCGATGTCGGTGGGGTCATGTCGAAAGTGACGCACTTCCGGCGTCGCTCTCGACATCGTAGTGTGTAAAGCCTAGAAGATACGATTAACGAGCGCAAAAGCGTCGTAATCGTATTATCGGTGTAGCGTCGGCGAAAACCATAATTACCTTGCAGCGACGGTCCGATGTTGTTCCTCTTTCCTGCGGCAGCACACATCGCTGTGTGTGAAGTCGCAAGAGCGAGGATCATCTGCTACCTGCGTCCCGGCCGGCAATGCGGAAGGAAGGAGGTGGGCGGGATGTTTACATCCTGCTCATCTCCGCCCCTCCGCTGCTATTGGCCGCCTGTCGTGTGACGTCGCTATGACGCCGCACGACCCGACCCCTTAATAAGGAGGCGGATCGCCGGCCAGAGCGACGTCGCAGGACAGGTGAGTGCATGTGAAGCTGCCGTAGCGATAATGTTCGCTACGCCAGCTATCACCATGATATCGCATCTGCGACGGGGGCGGGGGACTATCGCACTCGGCATCGCAGCATCGGCTTGCGATGTCGTAGTGTGCAAAGTACCCCTTAATCTCAGGACAGATCATCAATATCATCACATGAGTGGGGGTCCGACACGCCCACCATTGCCATACTGATGTTATCTCATCAAAATTATATGCCCTGACAGCCCCTTCTATAATAGATCCCAGGTGAGAACCAGGCGTACTGACAAGATGTGCCATAAGTGTCTCCAAGATGCGGGTCCCTCCCTGCGCTGGAGCCGGCAAACGGCTGGAGTTTGGGTCAGAAATGAGGAGGGGGCAACGAATACGTGTCTCTCTCCATTCCTTTTCCTGGACTTCCGAAAACAGTAGAGCGCACATGACAATGGGTATTGACGAGTCATTCCTAACCCCAATTTAAAGGGGTGGTTCACCCATTTTTTTTATTTTCTGTCGAAGTTCTACTTACAATTCTAGGTATTTTCTCCATTGGCTTGTATTTCCATTTCTGGCACTGAGCGGCGCTATGCTGCACGCTCAGTGCCTGTCACATGACCCCCTGGAGCTGTGGCCGCCAGCATCCTCTGACGTGCCGGCATTTCCGGGCTCTCAAACAAGACGGGTACGTCACAGGATGCCGGCGCCACTCAGATTGAGTGACAGGGCTGTGGGCGGTGACTACCGCACGTCACAGCTCAGCATCGAGGGGAGGATCCGGAGGACGTCACTGTGGAGCCGGCTAGAGCCCTGCAGATGGTGAGGCACGGGGCGCCAGTGTGCAGTTCCGGTGGGGGGGTCTTCAGCTGAATCTCCCCCTGCACGTAAGTATGTGCTCACACTCTCCACCCGCCCGCTCTGCTGCGATGTCAGGAGAGCGGCCGGTGTCGGGCAGTGTGATCATCTGCTCCTCCCAGCAGCAAGACACTGACAGGCATGTCACCGCTGTGCTCTGCCATCTGTCCTGCTGCATGGGACCAACTGTCTGCACTCTGTCACCTGCACCACAAGTCACAGAGTGGAGACAGTTGGTGACAGAGCACCTCTGCCCCCCCCCTCTTCTTTCCCCACTCTCTTCTTTCCCCACTCTCTCTCTTCTCCCCCCCTCTCTCTCTTCTCCCCCCCTCTCTCTCTTCTCCCCCCCCTCTCTCTTCTCCCCCCCTCTCTCTCTTCCCCCCCCCTCTCTCTCTTCTCCCCCCCTCTCTCTTCTCCCCCCCCTCTCTCTTCTCCCCCCTCTCTCTCCCCCCCCCTCTCTCTCTTCTCCCCCCTCTCTCCTCTCCCCCCCTCGCTCTCTTCTCCCCCCCTCGCTCTCTTCTCCCCCCCTCTCTCTCTTCTCCCCCCTCTCTCTCTTCTCCCCCCCTCTCTCTCTTCTCCCCCCTCTCTCTCTTCTCCCCCCCTCTCTCTCTTCCCCCCCTCTCTCTCTTCTCCCCCCCTCTCTTCTCCCCCCTCTCTCTCTTCTCCCCCCCTTCTCTCTCTTCTCCCCCCTCTCTCTCTTCTCCCCCCCTCGCTCTCTTCTCCCCCCCTCGCTCTCTTCTCCCCCCCTCGCTCTCTTCTCCCCCCTCTCTCTTCCCCCCCCCTCGCTCTCTTCTCCCCCCCTCTCTCTTCTCCCCCTCTCTCTCTTCTCCCCCCCTCTCTCTCTTCTCCCCCCCTCTCTCTCTTCTCCCCCCCCTCTCTCTCTTCTCCCCCCTCGCTCTCTTCTCCCCCCCTCGCTCTCATCTCCCCCCCTCGCTCTCATCTCCCCCCTCGCTCTCTTCTCCCCCCTCGCTCTCTTCTCCCCCCTCTCGCTCTCTTCTAACCCCCTCTCTCTCTTCTCCCCCCCCTCTCTCTCTTCTCCCCCCCCTCGCTCTCTTCTCCCCCCCTTCGCTCTCTTCTCCCCCCCTCGCTTTCTTCTCCCCCCCTCTCTCTTCTCCCCCCCTCGCTCTCTTCTCCCTCCCTCGCTCTCTTCTCCCCCCCTCTCTCTTCTCCCCCCCTCTCTCTTCTCCCCCCCTCTCTCTCTTCTCCCCCCCTCTCTCTCTTCTGCCCCCCTCTCTCTCTTCTGCCCCCCTCTCTCTCTTCTCCCCCCTCGCTCTCTTCTCCCCCCCTCGCTCTCTTCTCCCCCCCTCGCTCTCTTCTCCCCCCCTCGCTCTCTTCTCCCCCCCCTCGCTCTCTTCTCCCCCCCTCTCTCTCTTCTCCCCCCCTCTCTCTCTTCTCCCCCCCGCTCGCTCTCTTTTCCTCGCTCTCTCCTGGCATGGTCAGTACAGAAATCTCTCCATCGTGGAGGGGTGAGAGGGAGTAATAAACATGGAGTCCCTACTGTGTCTGTGTATTTATTTCTAATAAAGTATTTTTCTCTGTGTGATGTCTTTTTTTTTTTTAAACCCTTTGTTGGAGATTCTTAATGGCCAGGTTAAACTTGGCCTGACATTAAGAATCTCGGGCTTTATACCAGCTGGTAAAACATAGCTGGTATTAACCCCTTATTACCCAGCGTGCCACCTGCCACCAGGGCCACTGGAAGAGTTGGATACAGCGCCTGAAGATGGCGCTTCTATGAAAGCGCCATTTTCTGGGGCAGCTGTGGACTGCAATTCGCAGTGGGGGGCCCAGAAAGTTTGGGCACCCTGCACTGTGGATTCCAATCCCCAGCTGCCTAGTTGTACCTGGCTGGACTCGCCCACATCATTTTTTTTTTTTTTTAATTATTTCATGAAATTCATGAAAAAAAAGGGCTTCTCTATATTTTTGGTTCCCAGCCGGGTACAACTAGGCAGCTGGGGGTTGGGGGCAGCCCGTAGCTGCCTGCTGTACCTGGCTAGCATACAAAAATATGGCGAAGCCCACGTCATTTTCTTAAAAACGTTTTCAGGGAAAAACCTTTATAAAAAAAAATGCTTCCCTGCATTTCTATTGCCAGTGAAAGTAACACCAAGCAGCGGGGGCTAGCAGCCAGTAGCTGCTTTGGTTACCCTTAGCAATAGAAAATGCAGCGGGAGCCCACAAACAATGTGATTTTTTTGTTTTTTTATTTTTAATGAATTTTTTTTAAAAAAAATCG
This sequence comes from Anomaloglossus baeobatrachus, assembly GCF_048569485.1. Taxonomy (NCBI): domain Eukaryota; kingdom Metazoa; phylum Chordata; class Amphibia; order Anura; family Aromobatidae; genus Anomaloglossus; species Anomaloglossus baeobatrachus. Next base: position 849,007,383 of record NC_134353.1, read on the forward strand.
GCATGGGCTTCGCCCATCGAGCACCAGAGCATTTTACTGCTCAATTCATCCCAAGTAATCAGATGACTCCAGTGTTGGCCGATTACTTGTTCTGTGTCCCCCTGCATCCATCGCAGCGTGTACGGGCTGTGAGGTCAGCGGAGTGGAGACAGTGACATGCTCTGCTCTGACAGATAGTGTGCTGCATGTCACTATCTTTCTCCACTCTGGCACTTGTTGTGCAGGTGACCGGATGCTATATGTCACTAACTGTCTCCACTATGGGACTTGTTGTGCAGGTGAGAGTGTATACAGTTGGTACTATGCAGCATAAATCACAGAGTGGGGCAGTTAGTGACATGTATCATCCGGTCACCTGCACAACAAGTCGCAGAGTGGAGACAGTGACATGCTCTGCTCTGACACATAGTGTGCTGCATGTCACTATCTTTCACCACTGTGGGACTTGTTGTGCAGGTGACCGGATGATACATGTCACTAACTGCCCCACTCTGAGACTTGTTCAGGTGAGAGTGTATACAGTTGGTACTATGCAGCAGAAATTACAGAGTGGGGCAGTTAGTGACATGTATCATCCGGTCACCTGCACAACAAGTCCCAGAGTGGATACAGTGACATGCAGCACACTATGTGTCAGAGCAGAACATGTCACCAACTTGCTCTGCTCTGTCACCTGCGGTGCTGCATGTCACGTTTTTGCCGCGATTTGGTGCCTTTTTTGCTGCGTTTTTGCTCACTGCGTTTTTAATCAGTGCACAATGCCATTAAAGATTGTTGATGAAAAAAAAAAAAAAGGTCTGATGTCATTTCCTTATTCAAAATATTCATTGTATGCAGGAGAGCAGACAGCAGCTGCAGAACTACAAGGCTCAGCATCCTCCATTCACTAGTGTATGCAGGAGAGCAGACAGCAGCTGCAGAACTACAAGGCTCAGCATCCTCCATCCAGGACTGTATGCAGTTTTTTACCCAAAAAGAAAAAAAAAATGACATGGGCTTCGCCATATTTTTGTATGCTAGCCGGGTACAGCAGGCAGGTACGGGCTGCCCCCAACCCCCAGCTGCCTATTTGTACCCGGCTGGGAACCAAAAATATAGAGAAGCCCTTTTTTTTTTAATTATTTCATGAATTTCATGAAATAATTTAAAAAAAAAAATGACGTGAGCTTCGCCTAATTTTAGTGTCCAGCCGGGTACAACTAGGCAGCTGGGGATTGGAATCCACAGTGAAGGGTGCCCAAGCTTTCTGGGCACCCCCACTGCGAATTGCAGTCCGCAGCCACCCCAGAAAATGGCGCTTTCATAGAAGCGCCATCTTCTGGAGCTGTATCCAACTCTTCCAGCTGCCCTGATGCCGGGTGGCTAGCTAGGTAATAATGGAGTTAGGGCTAGCTGTATATTATCAGCTAGCCCTAAGCCCGAAATTCATGGTGTCACGCCAATATTAGACATGGCCACCATGAATTTCTAGTAATGATAAAAAAAAAACACAACACACAGAAAAATATTTTTATTAGCAATAAAACACAACACAATTAGTGACTCCATCTTTATTGAAATAAACCCCCCTCCTCCGCAGTAATCCTGGGTCAAGGGTCCCGCGCCGCCCAATCCGGATCCAATATCATCTGATCGGTTTGCTGGAAGGCAGAGCGATCAGATGATGTGTCAGGTTAAACTACGTGAATCACATCACACAGCAGCTGATTGTATAAAAGCCGATTATACAATCAGCTGAAGCATCAGTGAAAAAAAAAATAAATAAATAAATACTCACTTCTGTGCTGATTACCGGCAGCTCCTGCAGCGGAGTCTGATCCTGGCCCATCACTGCAGGAGCGGCCGGTAATCAGCTGATGAAGTCCCCTGACGGCAGGATCAGCTGATAGCCGGCCGGGCGCGAAAAAGTCGGCGACACCACAAGAATCGATCAGCTGATGCGTCAGGTGACTGCATCAGGTGATCCACCGCCAGGTCCTGCAAGCTTCGTACGTGCCCCGGGGAGACTGCACACAGCCGAAGCGGCGGGACCGAGACAGGGGCTGGGAGCGGGCATGGCACCGGGACCATGCAGACAGGTGAGTATGACATACACACACACATACACACTCACACACACACACTGGATATACGCACACACACTGTATATACACACACACATACACACTCACACACACACACTGTATATACGCACACACACTGTATATACACACATACACACTCACACACACACTGTATATACGCACACACACTGTATATACACACACTGTATATACGCGCACACACTGTATATACACACACACTGTATATACGCACACACTGTATATACGCACACACTGTATATACGCACACACACTGTATATACACACACACACACTGTATATACGCACACACACTGTATATACACACACACTGTATATACACACACACTCACACACACACTGTATATACACACACACACACACACTGTATATACGCGCACACATACACACACACTGTATATACACACACTCACACACACACTGTATATACACACACACATACACACTCACACACACACACTGTATATACGCACACACACTGTATATACACACACACATACACACTCACACACACACTGTACGCACACACACTGTATATACACACACACTGTATATGCGCACACACTGTATATGCGCACACACTGTATATACACACACACTGTATATACGCACACACACTGTATATACACACACACTGTATATACACACACTCACACACACACTGTATATACACACACACACACACACACTGTATATACGCGCACACATACACACACACTGTATATACACACACTCACACACACACTGTATATACACACACACATACACACTCACACACACACACACTGTATATACGCACACACACTGTATATACACACACACATACACACTAACACACACACTGTATATACGCACACACACTGTATATACACACACACTGTATATACGCGCACACACTGTATATACACACACACTGTATATACGCACACACACTGTATATACACACACACTGTATATACGCACACACACTGTATATACACACACACTGTATATACACACACTCACACACACACTGTATATACACACACACACACTGTATATACGCGCACACATACACACACACTGTATATACACACACTCACACACACACTGTATATACACACACACACTGTATATACGCGCACACACACTGTATACACACACACACATACACACTCACACTGTATATACACACACACTGTATATACGTGCACACACTGTATATACACACAAACTGTATATACACACACACTGTATATACGCACACACACTGTATATACGCACACACTGTATATACACACACACACTGTATATACGCGCACACATACACATACACTGTATATACGCGCACACACACTTTCTTCCCCTGGCTGTGTAGAGCTGCTGCTGTCTCTGTATGATTGATCTCAGTGCATCCACAGGGAAGAGGCAGGGAGGAGGCTTTGGGTGGAGAGCTGAGGGGTGTGTTACACACAGTGGGTGTGTTAGATAAGCTAGACACCGCCTTAGAGCCACAAAGAATTCTGGGACTTGTAGGAACTGAACACAGGAAGTGAGAGGAGAGATTAACCCCATCAGAGCTGGAGCCAGCAATGAGCATGTGCTGCTAGTGCACAATAAAAGGTAATTTTGCTGAAAAAACATAATAGATGTGTTGAGGGGCACATAGCAAGATTTATCAGAAAAAAAAAAAATCAGTTTGGTAACTGGACAACTTCTTTAAGTCCTTGCCTCCCCCGTCCTATTCATCCTCCCCTCTAGGCCCATAGCTCAAATACTAAACTAAAATAAAGAGACCACGCCAGAGGACGGAATGAATTGGCCACAGCAGCCTTTTATTTAAACATACAACATATAACCAAAATGATACCACTAATAAGAGGGGAATGGTCCTCGAAGCCCCCAACAATTCTTTTATTGCGGGCACGGCCCAGCATAGACTTACTGTACAAGGTGGTATGACCCCTAGCCGATTATACTCCTGCTCAGAGGCACTGGCTGCAAAACGAGCTGTCTGATTTTTTACCGCACCCCCACGGGCTCCCCCTTCACCACCTGTGTGGCGTTCTGCCATCTTCCATTCCATTGAATCCACCTGGGGAGCCCTGAGCCTTTTGAGCTCCCCCCGCCCCCCCCCATCTAACCACCGTGAGATCACATTCCCAACTTGGAGGACCCTCCACTCCACCTGCCGCCGCTGTGACAAGAATTAAAGAAGAACCTAATAGGTCAAAAGTACACCCCAACATAAATCTCAGTTCTGATTGTAACCTAAACATATATACCTGTACGAATAAATGAAAGCCCATACGTAGCCGCTCAGTCCTCCTCACCATGTACTGGCACTGCACTAAAAGGGAGGGTGGCTGGGTGTTTAATTGTAGGCTGCCTTAAATGGCTGCCCTACGCTAATGGCTTCCCCTATTTATACCCCTAATTCACTACGCCGCCTCGTTGGGATCTCCCCGCCTTTGTTTTTATCCTTTATTTCCCTAATCCTAGCAAAGCCCCCTAAACCCCACATTATTTGAAAATTCCCCTATACTTGAAAAACCCCCAAGCCCAGCATTATTTAACACTTTCATTCCCGTCCAACCCTGTCAGGGCAGCCTCCCCCTAGGCTGTGGGGCCGAAGTCCGGCCTTAGTGAACTCTAGTGGCACAGAGATGTCTGACCCTTTTCTGTGTTAATGTAGTGGTGAGCAGTGCCCGGGACATCGGGAGCCTTCCCGCCGGACCCCGACTGATGTGCACTTTATTATGGGACACAAGACTGTAACAACACCCCGAGGTGGGATCTGCTGACCCCGGATTGAATAGAAAGACCCCACTCACCCAAAGAAATCAAAATGAAAGCTATTTATTTTGTAAGTTTTGTATTTGTAAGCTAATATTTGTAAGAAGCCTGAAACGGTTGAGGATGTGTCCACAATGGTGGTATTGTAACCCAGAGCCCCATGGGTGCGGCGCTGGTCAGTGAGCGGTGAGTTAGCAAGGATCTGTAAAAAGGGGTTAGTTAGCAAGGATGTCTAAAAAGGGGGGTGCGGTGGGCACACTTGGTGTGTCCTTGTCAGTAGCTATGGTGGGTAGAGAGGAGCATATATGTGTTGTGCTTCTCTGGTCCCCCCGGTTCAGTGGGTTTTTTATTGAGAGTGGGGGAATGTGGTTGGTGTTCTCCTCCTCGGCTGGCAGACAGTCCAGCCTCACTCCTCCAGTGCCGTTGCCTGCGCTCCGCACCCAAGTGATTAGAATGTTGCGGTCGCTATTTATGTGCCCAGATTGTCAGAGCCTTTTACCTTATGGAGATGAAAAAAAAAATGAAACCTGGTGAGAAAGTGAAGCCACCCCTGCTGCCAGAATTGTCCGCCCCTGCTGAATATTTAGGATAAAATGGTTAAAAAGCGGTTGGCTGTTGGTTTTTGCCAGCAGCAGCTGATTTGCATATATCGGTGAGCGAGAGCTCTGATTGTCTGGCTGGAGAATGCAGAGGTGAGCTAGAGAAGGTACTGTAGACAGGCAGAGAGCTGATGTGAGGGTATCGGGCTCGTACTGTAGGTGTCGCTGCAACAAAAACTAGTCATCAGGAGAGATAAGGATTTATTTAATGGTATGAATGTATACCTTACCATCATCTAAAAATAAACACCAGACAATAGAAAGTGATTGAAAAATATCAAAAGGATAAAAATCAAAGTTGAATATCAAGATTTTCTATATATGCAATAGCGTTATCATTTCCAATCTAGAAATCCTTCTTGTCACCATGGTAGGATCTCAGGGGGAGCTCCTCAACAATGTGCTGTGTGAGGTAGCGTGGTCGGCTGCGCAGCAGAAGACACGGGATCCAGGCATCAAGGGTCACAGCACACGGTTTAATATCCAAACAAAAGTCCACAACAGTACACATGTGCCTCTCCGGCAGAGAACTCAGGGAGTTGTGTTCACTCCCTCACACCCGGCACCCCCGCCCTTGTTCCTGTTTCCTTTTAACCCTTCCTTCAGCCTGTAGGGAAACAGCATTAACCCTGGAGTGGAGTTACTTTCTATCATGGAGTGAGCACAACCGGGGCGAGACATACCGGCCGTCATAGATAACCCCGGTCACAGTCTCACATACCCCCCCTCAGTTCAAGCGTGCGGGGTTGAACTCCCGCCATCAAACACGGGCCGCGGGACAAGGCATCGGCGTTGCCCTGCAACCTACCGGCCCGGTGTTCAACCGTAAACCGGAAGTTCTGCAGAGAAAGGAACCACCGGGTAACCCGGGCATTCCGGTCCTTGGCGGACCTCATCCATACCAGTGGAGAGTGATCCGTCACCAAGCGAAACCGTCGTCCCAGCAGGTAATAGCGTAGGGACTCCAAGGCTCACTTGATCGCCAGGCACTCCTTCTCCACTAGGCTATAATTCCGCTCGGGAGGGGTGAGCTTCCTACTTAAGAAGGTGACGGGGTGTTCCTCCCCCTGAACCACCTGAGGCAGCACTGCCCCCAGGCCGACCTCCGAGGCGTCAGTCTGTACTATGAACTCCTTCCGGAAATCAGGGTTTACAAGAACGGGCTGTCCGCACAGGACCCCCTTCAGGGCCCGGAAGGAGTCCTCGGCCTGCGGAGTCCAGCGCACCATGACGGACTTCTTGCCTTTGAGAAGGTCCGTCAAGGGGGCTGATAGTCCCGCAAAATCTTTTACAAACCTCCTGTAGTACCCCACGATACCCAGGAAGGCCCTAACCTGCTTCGTGGTCAGGGGTCTAGGCCACTTCTGGATCGCCTCAACCTTGTTAATTTGGGGCTTAATCACTCCTTGGCCTATCAAGTAGCGGGCTTCCGTGAGTCCCAACGCACATTTCTTGGGATTGGCTGTCAATCCGGCTGTTCGAAGCGCGTCTACCACCGCTTGTACCTGTTCCAAGTGGGTCTGCCACTCGGAGCTGTAAATAATGATGTCATCAAGGTACGCTGATGCATACGCCTGGTGGGGTTCCAGCACCAAGTCCATCAACCTCTGGAACGTGGCCGGAGCGCCATGTAACCCAAAAGGCAAGACAACATAGTGGAAGAGACCCTCCGGCGTAACAAAAGCGGTTTTCTCCTTGGCGGACTCCGTCAGTGGCACCTGCCAGTACCCCTTGGTCAGGTCGAGCGTGGTAAAATATCGCGCCTGTCCCAGCCTATCAATCAGCTCATCCACCCGGGGCATGGGGTAGAGATCGAACTTGGATATTTCGTTCAATCTCCTAAAGTCATTGCAGAACCTTAAGGAGCCATCGGGTTTTGGTATTAGGACAATGGGACTAGCCCATTCACTCCGGGATTTTTCGATGACCCCCAGGCGTAGCATTGTCTTCACTTCGTCTGATATGGCTTGTCTTCGATCCTCCGGCACGCGGTATGACTTCAGGCGTACCTTCAGGTGGGGCTCGGTGACAATATCATGTCGTATCAGACTGGTCCTACCAGGCAGCTCGGAGAAGACATCGGGGTTCTGCTGAACCAGCCGTCTGGCCTCTCGCCTCTGTTGCTTGGTGAGGGCTTCTCCAATCCTTACGTCCGGTTCGTCCTCTCCGTAGGTGGCTGGAGCCGGGGTTGAACGACCCGAAGAGGAGGGAGATGTGGAAAAATCAACCATCAGGCTTTCCCGTTCCTGCCAAGGTTTTAATAGGTTGACATGGTATATTTGTTCAGGTTTCCGCCTACCGGACTGCAATACTTTATAGTTGACCACCCCGACTCTTTCCTTTATCTCGTAGGGGCCTTGCCACTGAGCCAGGAATTTACTCTCCGCCGTGGGGATTAATACCAACACCCGATCCCCGGGTTTAAAGGTCCGCACGGTGGCTTGTCTATTGTAGCGGCCGCTTTGCGCGGCCTGAGCCTCCTGTAAATGCTCCTTCACAATTGGCATGACCGCGCTTATGCGGTTCTGCATTCCTAAAATGTGTTCAATCACACTTTTATGGGGGGTGGGCTCTTGCTCCCATGTTTCCTTTGCCAGGTCCAACAATCCCCGGGGATGTCGCCCGTATAACAATTCAAAAGGCGAAAACCCCGTGGATGCCTGTGGCACCTCTCGGATGGCAAACATCAAATAGGGAAGCATCATATCCCAGTCTTTCCCGTCTTTGGAGATCACCCTTTTTAGCATGGTTTTCAGGGTTTTATTGAATCGTTCTACTAACCCATCCGTCTGAGGATGATACACAGACGTACGCAACTGCTTGATCTGGAGTAGCCGGCATAGCTCTTTGGTCACTTTAGACATGAATGGGGTCCCCTGATCCGTAAGGATCTCCTTGGGCAACCCCACCCGGCAGAACACAGCAAACAACTCCCGAGCTATAAGCCTCGCCGCAGTATGTCTGAGAGGTATCGCCTCTGGATACCGGGTGGCATAGTCAACGACCACTAGGATGTGTTGGTGCCCTCGAGCAGACTTTACGAGGGGCCCCACCAGATCCATCCCTATCCGTTCAAAAGGGACTTCTATAATGGGTAACGGTACCAACGGACTGCGAAAGTGGGTCAGGGGTGCGGTAAGCTGACACTCCGGGCAGGTTTCGCAGAACCGTTTTACCTCCCCAAAGACCCCAGGCCAATAGAACCTTTTGCAATATTCGCTCCTGCGTTTTCTTGACCCCTAGGTGGCCACTCATCAGGTGTTTATGAGCCAAGTCGAGGACCCGCCGGCGATACGGCTGGGGCACCACCAACTGCTCTACCCCCACGCCCCGTATTTCATCTACCTGGTAGAGCAAATCCTGCTTAAGAGCGAAATGGGGGTACCTTACCTGGGCACCGGGCAGCTGTGCCACCCCGTCAACTACTGTCACCCGACTCCGGGCATGTATTAATGTAGGGTCCTGGAGTTGGGCTGTCCCAAACGTATCCGGGGACGCCTCCAACTCCGGGATGGGCTCGACCGTCTCAGCCTCTCCTGCCAATACCTCTAGGGGCGACCTATCGGGTTCACATTCTGTCCCTATCATGGGGACCCCTACGGCAGGCGTCCCGGATTCAGGATTGTAGGGCTCAGGTCCCGGACTGACCAATATCTGAGGGGACTTAGGAGGTCCCTTCCATAAAGTCCAAAAATAGGGCAGATCCCTTCCTAGGATCACGTCATAGGGAAGAGTGTTAATAAGTCCCACCTCATGTTGCACCTGACCGCAAGGTGCTGTGATGGTGACAATCCCCGTGGGATAGTCTCGGCGGTCCCCATGTATGCAAACCACCCCCACGGTACGTCCTGTGGCCTTTACTTTAGCCCTCAAGGTTGATCGCACAAGGGTCACTAAGCTTCCGGAATCCAACAATCCTGTAACCGGACATCCATTCACCTGTATTTGGCATAAGTGGGGCTCAGTCTCTGGGGAGACCAGGTCAGCGGTACACACCACCTGAGCATACATTGAACCCCGCCGGGTAACCCCACAATCCATGGGCTCCGTGGTGAGTGGACACTGGGCTTCCATATGTCCCACCCGCTGGCACCGCCAACATCTAATAGGGAAGGAAACCCCCTTGACGAGTTGTCGTTTAGGGTACAGAACCTTCCGGACCTCAGGGACGGCGGGCGCGGCCTCAGACGGGACGGTAGCGGAATCCTGCACCGGTGTCAGCGGTGGGTCCTTGACCCTAGGCTTGGAGGGGCCGGACCGACGGGCGGTACGCAAAGTCTCAGTGTCCCGTATCAAGTCCTGCGTAGCCACATGCCGCTCTACCAGGGACACTAATTGGTCCAGAGTACTCGGGTCGCCCTGTCCTACCCACCGTTGAATGGTGACGGGTAAAGTGCGCACAAAACGATCAACTACTACCCTTTCCACCATTTGCGCCGGGCTCAGAGTGTCAGGCTGCAACCACTTCTTTACCAGATGCAACAAGTCATAGGCCTGGGAGCGTACGGGTTTGGCTTCCTCATAGAACCACTGATTTACCCGCTGAGCCCGTACATAGGTATTCACCCCCAACCGAGCAAGTATTTCGGCTTTCAAAGTCGCATATTCTATGGCGTCCTCGGTACAGAGGTCCAGGTACGCTTTTTGGGGCTCCCCCGTCAGATAGGGCGACAATACCTCAGCCCACTGGGGGGTCGGCAGCTTTTCCCGCTCGGCCACCCGCTCAAACACCGCCAGGAACGCTTCCACATCATCCCCCGGGGTCATCTTTTGCAACGCTTGTCTCACCGCTTTCCGGACGCTGCCGTCGTCACCCGGTCCCGGGGTTGTTGCTGCCGGTCCGCCACGGATCGACTTGGCCAGGAGAACCATCTGTTCTTGGTGCCTTTGTTCCTGCAATTTCAAAGAGTGCTGCTGATGATCCAACGACCGGAGCAGGTGTGCATTGATCTGTTGCTGCTGCTTTAGTATTTCCTCCATGGCGTCGCCGGGTTTGGGCTGTAGTATAGCCGCTTGAATCCAGGACATGTGCTACCGGGTCACCAGAAATGGAGGCTACACCTCACCGGGCTGGCATGCCCGCCGATTCTCCACCATATGTGAGGTAGCGTGGTCGGCTGCGCAGCAGAAGACACGGGATCCAGGCATCAAGGGTCACAGCACACGGTTTAATATCCAAACAAAAGTCCACAACAGTACACATGTGCCTCTCCGGCAGAGAACTCAGGGAGTTGTGTTCACTCCCTCACACCCGGCACCCCCACCCTTGTTCCTGTTTCCTTTTAACCCTTCCTTCAGCCTGTAGGGAAACAGCATTAACCCTGGAGTGGAGTTACTTTCTATCATGGAGTGAGCACAACCGGGGCGAGACATACCGGCCGTCATAGATAACCCCGGTCACAGTCTCACAGCTGGATAGTTTGACCATCTGCTCCACAGTCGCAGGTGGGAGAGTCATATTTTCCCCACTTCTCCATAAAATCTGCACAGACGCCAAAGTTTGTTCTGATACGATTTAGAGTAAGCCATGTTTTCCTTGGTAGATTGAAGCCTGGTGGAGGGTTTTGTAAATTAGGGAACATTTGGGGATCACCGTCTACTACATTGACCCAAAGTTCTCAGACTCAGGACTCGCATCTGGGTCCGGGCAATCAATTCACACCATCTCTTGCCCTCACCCTAGGAAAAAGAGACTGCGCGTGTACACGTTTAAGTGGTAAAAATGCACCACGTCCTTCTAGAAGCCGTGATTTTGCACCGACAGAGTTCTATCTATTACACTGTTGTCAGAGATGTCAATCTAGGGGAGACCTTCACCGGAAAGATAGAAGTGAGCTTTCCCTTTGTGTAGCTTATATGACCAGGACTGACTACATCTATTCAGGTCCCCTGTAATAAAATTATACCTGATACCACCTAAATACATTCTGACCCCCCCCCACCCCCACTAATATTAGAGGGAATTGGTCACCATGTTTTTGCTATGTAATTTGAGAGCAGCACGGCGTAGGGGCTGAGACCCTGATCCGGTGATGTGTCACTTACTGGGCTGTGTGTTTCTTTTTCAATAAAATTAGTGTTTAATCAGCTTGAAAGGATCATTACAGGACTTGGTGTCTCGTACCTTCTTGTCCTGCTGTTCTGTGTAACTCCACCCCCGCCACTGATTAGCGGCTTTCTGTTAATAATATGCAGTGTACACAGAAGCTGCCAATCAGTATTGTGGACAGGGTTATACATGGCTCAGCATTCTGAGCACTGCTAGGTCAGTCTGCAGCAGAGAAACCAGGGATTGTATCAGAATGACAGCAAACAGCCCAGTAAGTGACTCATCGCCGGAATCGGGGTCCCAGCCCCTACATTGTGCCGCGCTCAGATTATATAGCACAAATCTGCTGACAGATTCCCTTTAACACTATTGTCCAGGCGTCTGATATTGCTGACTTAGGGGTACTTTGCACACTACGACATCGCAGGTGCGATGTCGGTGGGGTCATGTCGAAAGTGACGCACTTCCGGCGTCGCTCTCGACATCGTAGTGTGTAAAGCCTAGAAGATACGATTAACGAGCGCAAAAGCGTCGTAATCGTATTATCGGTGTAGCGTCGGCGAAAACCATAATTACCTTGCTGCGATGGTCCGATGTTGTTCCTCGTTCCTGCGGCAGCACACATCGCTGTGTGTGAAGTCGCAAGAGCGAGGAACATCTGCTACCTGCGTCCCGGCCGGCAATGCGGAAGGAAGGAGGTGGGCGGGATGTTTACATCCTGCTCATCTCCGCCCCTCCGCTGCTATTGGCCGCCTGTCGTGTGACGTCGCTATGACGCCGCACAACCCGACCCTTTAATAAGGAGGCGGATCGCCGGCCAGAGCGACGTCGCAGGACAGGTGAGTGCATGTGAAGCTGCCGTAGCGATAATGTTCGCTACGCCAGCTATCACCATGATATCGCATCTGCGACGGGGGCGGGGACTATCGCACTCGGCATCGCAGCATCGGCTTGCGATGTCGTAGTGTGCAAAGTACCCCTTATTCTCAGGACAGATCATCAATATCATCACATGAGTGAGGGTCCGACACACCCACCATTGCCATACTGATGTTAGGTCATCAAAATTTTATGCCCTGACAGCCCCTTCTATAATAGATCCCAGGTGAGAACCAGGCGTACTGACAAGAAGTGCCATAAGTGTCTCCAAGATGCGGGTCCCTCCCTGCGCTGGAGCCGGCAAACGGCTGGAGTTTGGGTCAGAAATGAGGAGGGGGCAACGAATACGTGTCTCTCTCCATTCCTTTTCCTGGACTTCCGAAAACAGTAGAGCGCACATGACAATGGGTATTGACGAGTCATTCCTAACCCCAATTTAAGTCCTTGCCTCCCCCGTCCTATTCATCCTCCCCTCTAGGCCCATAGCTCAAATACTAAACTAAAATAAAGAGACCACGCCAGAGGACGGAATGAATTGGCCACAGCAGCCTTTTATTTAAACATACAACATATAACCAAAATGATACCACTAATAAGAGGGGAATGGTCCTCGAAGCCCCCAACAATTCTTTTATTGCGGGCACGGCCCAGCATAGACTTACTGCACAAGGTGGTATGACCCCTAGCCGATTATACTCCTGCTCAGAGGCACTGGCTGCAAAACGAGCTGTCTGATTTTTTACCGCACCCCCACGGGCTCCCCCTTCACCACCTGTGTGGCGTTCTGCCATCTTCCATTCCATTGAATCCACCTGGGGAGCCCGGAGCCTTTTGAGCTCCCCCCATCTAACCACTGTGAGATCACATTCCCAACTTGGAGGACCCTCCACTCCACCTGCCGCCGCTGTGACAAGAATTAAAGAAGAAACTAATAGGTCAAAAGTACACCCCAACCTAAATCTCAGTTCTGATTGTAACCTAAACATATATACCTGTACGAATAAATGAAAGCCCATACGTAGCCGCTCAGACCTCCTCACCATGTACTGGCACTGCACTAAAAGGGAGGGTGGCTGGGTGTTTAATTGTAGGCTGCCTTAAATGGCTGCCCTACGCTAATGGCTTCCCCTATTTATACCCCTAATTCACTCTGCCGCCTGGTTGGGATCTCCCCGCCTTTGTTTTTATCCTTTATTTCTGAGCTCAACTGCCTGGCTCCTCCCGCCTCCAGGGCTGCGAACTCCTCGGTGGGTGGAGCCAACCGCCTGGCCCACCCCCTGGTGTGAACACCAGCTCCTGGAGGAAGGCAACAAGGATTTCTGGTTAGCTTTGGTGTTCCTAACTGGGGTGTAGGGTGTGGTGGTGTGATGACCTGTGACCCCTGGCTTGCCCAGGGCGTCACATTCCCCCTTAGCAAAATGCAGACCGTCCGCGGGCTGCCCATCCAACACCGGTTTTATTTTCTGTAAATATATAAAAAGGTAAACGGTAACATATTTACATTTTATAACATCATCCCACAATGGGAGGCACATATCTTAAACGTTGCAAACGGTTCACGGTTACGGTTTCCGCTCTCTCCCACCCAAGCAACCTGGCCCTGATGCTGCCCCTAAAACCCAGGCAGCACCCCTTGACCCAAGTCCAGCACAAGTTACCCGAGCGGGATCTGTCCTTCTCCTCCAGAGGGTAGCCACCGGTTCCTGTGGTGGCTGGGCCCCAGCCGGCTCTACTGCGGGCCCTTCCTCCAACCTGCCTCTCCGGAGGCGGCAATACGGAAACGGTAACGGTAAACAACTTATTTGCAAGCCACTAACGTTTGTGGTTGCCCTGCAAGTTCACGGGCTTGTCCATGGAAAGTCCTCCATGCAACTTTTTAAATGATCCCCACGGGGACAACGGTGCCGGCAACGGCCGGTTTTCTCAAATCACGGTAGAATCAGGTTACTGTTCGGTAATCATCTTTACTTATCATTTTTAAACTTTCAAACAAACAACTCACACAGACTTCCTGACCCCCTCTTTAAAGGACGGTCTCCCTGTACCTAAGTGGGGGTCTACCTAGGTTGGGACGGGTGGACCTTCGGGGTCCGGTGTCAGTGGGGCTATGCAGTGGGGCAGAGGGAACAACCGGTTCCTCCTCCCGGCTATCGTGTGGGGCAGGCGGAGGCATAGGGGAGCTGGGCACAGGTTCATCCCTGGGCACTGGCACTGGTTCTGGCTCACGGTCGACCGCTTCCACCACTTCTTCATCCACAGGTTGTGGGAACAGTATCACTGGAAGAATCACCGCGCCGATCTGTGTAGGCCAGTCTGCTGGGAAGTCACCCATCACAGTGTGGATCACCTCTTTTGCCTTCTCTGCTGGTGGAGGAATCGGTACTTCAGCCGTCGCCCTCAATGCGGGTGGGCACCTTTTCAGATGGTCTCGGGAAACCGTGGCCAAAGTGCCCCCTTGGTCACGACTGATCTGGTAGGCCTTTCCATCTTCCCATCCTGTAGGTTGTATGACGTATGGGATTTGTTCCCATTGATCATCCAGCTTGTGGGTCTTCCTCTTCCGCTTTAACACCACATCTCCAGGCTGGAAAGGGCCCGCAGACGCTTTCTGGTTGAATCGCTGCTCCTGCTGTTCTCGACTTCGACTTAGGTTCTTCTCCACATACTCCTGAATCTGCCGGTATTGTGCTCTCCGCCAAGTTTCCCATTCAGCTGTCGAAGGGAGTGCTTCTGGGGCCTCCAACCCCATTTCCAGGTCCACCGGCAGGCGGCCGGGCCGAGCCCTCATCAGATATGCTGGGGTGCACTTTGTCGAGCTGGACGGGATATTGTTGTACATATCGACCAAGTCGGATAGCTTTTCCGGCCACAGGTTCCGCTCTTCCAGCGGTAACGTCTTGAGGAGTCCCAGGACCAAGTGGTTCATCTTCTCACACATGCCGTTGGTCTGGGCATGGTAAGGGGTGGTCCGGATCTTCTTACAGCCGTACAACTGGCAGAACTCGTGGAACACCTCCGCTTCAAAAGCCGGGCCTTGGTCAGTAAGCACCTTTTCTGGATATCCATGTGGTCGGCAGAAATAAGCGTGGAACGCTCGAGCGGCGGTTCGACCAGTTAGGTCCTTGACGGGGACAACCACCATGAATCTTGAATAGTGGTCTACGATGGTCAACGCGTAGGCGTACCCACTTCTGCTGGGGGTGAGCTTGACATGGTCTAGGGCGACCAGTTCCAGCGGCTGATGTGTGATGATTAGGTGTAGGGGCGCCCTCTGGCTGGTCTCGTCCTTCCTCCTCAGCGTGCAAGGACCACACTCTCGGCACCAGGCCTCTACCGACTCCCGCATCCCACTTCAGTAGAACCGCTCTCTCAACAGCATCTCCAGCTTCTTCCACCCGAAGTGTCCGGCACCATCATGGTATGCTCGCAAAACAGTAGCCACATCAGCTTGGGGAATAACCAACTGGCAGATTTTCTCATGAGTCTTCGGGTTGATCAGCTCACGGTACAGCTTCCCTTGATGTAGATACAGCCGTTTCCGTTCCTTCCACAAGTGTTGGGCTTCAGCTGGGGCGGCAGGGTCCATTCCAACAGCACCTTGTTCCACCAGGGTCTTGACGAGGCGGACAGCCGGCGCCTGGTTTTGAGCCTCCTGCCACTCTTGACTGGGCCATGGATCCAGGTCCACCAGTTGTTGGTGTACCTGTACCTTCCCAGTTGGTGGCTGGTGAAATGCAGGCAACTCAATCTCCTCGAGGTCGTCATCCTTGCACCCTTCTTCTGACAAATGGGGCATTCGGGAGAGTGCATCAGCATTAATGTTGACACGACCAGCTCGGTATCTGATGGTGAAGTCATAGTTGGCTAGCCGGGCCACCCACCGCTGCTCCAACGCGCCCAACTTGGCCGTGTCCAGGTGAGTCAACGGGTTGTCGTCCGTGAAAGCGGTGAATTTTGCTGCAGCCAGGTAGTGGCGGAACCGCTCGGTGATAGCCCATACCAATGCCAGGAGCTCGAGCTTGAAGGAGCTGTAGTTCTCAGGGTTCCTTTCAGTTGGCCGAAGCTTCCGGCTAGCATAAGCAATCGCTTTCTCCTTCCCATCCTGGACCTGGGACAGGACTGCTCCTAGTCCCACATTGCTGGCGTCTGTGTAGAGGATGAACGGGCTGCCATAGTCAGGATACGCTAGGACCTCTTCTCCGGTCAAGGCCGCTTTCAGCTGGCAGAAGGATTCCTCATGCTTTTCTTCCCACACCAGTGGGGCTCCGACGGGTCTACCACCTTTAGTCTGTCCCACGAGGAGATCTTGCATGGGGGCAGCCATCTTCGTGTATCCCTTGATAAAGCGCCGGTAGTACCCCACCAGGCCCAGAAACTGCTTTACTTCCCTCACTGTGGTTGGTCTCGGCCAGCCCTGGATGGCAGTGATCTTCTCAGGGTCGGGGGCGACACCTTCTGCACTTACCACGTGCCCCAGGTACTGCACTCTGGGTTTCAGCAGGTGACACTTAGAGGGCTTCAATTTCATCCCGTATTTGGCAAGGGACGCGAACACCTCGGCTAGGTGCTCCAGATGGGCTTCATACGTCTGGGAGTAAACGATCACATCATCCAAGTACAATAGGACGGTCTCGAAGTTTAGGTGTCCCAGACAGCACTCCATCAGCCGTTGGAAGGTTCCTGGGGCATTGCACAGCCCGAACGGCATACTATTGAATTCACAGAGCCCCATCGGGGTGGTGAAGGCGGTTTTCTCCCGGTCTTCCGGGGCCATGGCCACTTGCCAGTACCCACTGGTGAGGTCAAGGGTAGAGAAGTAATTTGCAGTTCTCAGTGCGGCCAAAGACTCTTCAATACGGGGCAGTGGGTAGGCATCTTTATGGGTTATCTGATTAATCTTCCGGTAGTCCACACACATCCGCATGGTACCATCCTTCTTCTTGACCAGTACCAACGGAGCGGCCCAGGGACTACATCTGTCCCGAATAACCCCTGCCTCCTTCATATTCCTCAACATATCTTTGGCACACTGGTAATGTGCAGGGGGAATAGGCCTGTACCTCTCTTTGATAGGGGGGTGTTCACCGGTGGGGATATGGTGTTGGACCCCTTTGATCTGCCCAAAGTCTAGTGGATGTTTGCTGAAAACCTGTTCATACTCCCGCACCACCCTGTATACCCCTGCTTTGTGATGTGTAGGGGTATCATCAGTGCCCACGTGTAGCTGTTGGTGCCACTCATTTACCTCCCCTTGAGGCGGGGAAGTGTTGGTAGTATGTGGGGAGACTGAGGGACTGGCTTCGCGGATGGTGTGGGGGTCCAGGGTGAGCAGCTTGGCAATGGTGGCATACCGGGGAAGCCTGACTTCTTCCTCCCCACAGTTCAGCACCCTCACAGGCACTCTCCCCTTCTTCACGTCTACCACCCCTCGGGCGGCCATTACAGTGGGCCAGTGCTCGGAGGGTATGGGCTCCATCATGGCAGGGTAGTCACGCCCCTGAGGCCCTACTGCTGCCCTACACCAAATCATCATCTCACTCCTAGGGGGCACAATCAACGGAGCAACATCCATCACTCTCACTCCACCAATCTCTCCTGTTGAGTTTACATGCTGGCGGTACATCAAGGCTCGGATCTCACGCTGCACAGCTCTCTGTCGGCTCCCCGCCGCCGTGGCGGCCAGCTGTTGCAGTAGGGCCAACACATCACCCATACAGTGCTCCATCACATTGGTTCCTAGCACTATCTTCGGGTTATGATCACTGGGTTCATTCATGATCACAATCATACCCTGGTGTTGCAGTTCAGCTTGCCCTACTGTCATGGCCACCTGTTTATACCCCACTTGGGTCAATGGGAGTCCATTAGCAGCAATTAGCGTTATACTAGTATCTGGGGGTGCCAGCTCGTCTATCCCCCAATACCGCTGGTACAATGTGTATGGTATGGTGGTTACCTGTGATCCAGTGTCCAAGAGAGCCATCACCGGTATGCCGTCCAAAGCCACAGGGATGATGGGTCGGGCCCCGATATACCGGTCCCGCCAGTCCGGGGGGGCCACGGGGTTCTACTCCTGAGGATTGGCCCGGGGCCCCAGGGGTTGCTCGTTTAACGGGCACTGTCGGATGTAATGCCCAGGCTTACGGCACTTGTAGCAGGTTGGAGGTCTGCTCCGCGGGTTGCTATTACCTCTCCGCTGCATCCAGGGGACATCCTCAGGGCTGTCGGCAAGCTGTATCTGTGCTGAAGGCTGAGATCTGGTCAAAGGTTGGAGTGCAGCAAGAATCTTGGCGAGGTCTCCATCCATGCGACGGACCTGGGCTGCCAGTTCCTCCATAGTGCTGTTTGGGGCTGCAGGTGTTGGAGAGGTTGGTAGGACAGGGGCCACCACAACGGGGGCTGTCTCAATGGGCCACGGGGCTGGCTCCAGGACTTCTGAAGCTGGTGGCTGTAGTGCTTTAATGGCCCTTTCCTTTAACACAGCAAAGTCCACATCAGGGTGTTCCAGGGCCCACAGCCGGAGTTCTTTGCGATCCTCAGGGGATCTCATCCCCTGCACAAATTGCTCTACTAACATCTTGTTGCTGTCCGCCTCATTGATAGGATTTACCCGCTTTAGCGTGCGGAGGGCGGTTTGCAGACGTAAAGCATAGTGCCGAATGCTATCCACAGCCCGTTGCCGGCACTGGTAAAACTGCATCCTCAGCTCAGCTTCAGTCCGGGTCTCAAAGGCAGTCTGTAGCTTCTCAAAGATGGTGGCTACAGAGAGCCGGTCCCCCTCGGCCCAGGTCTCCGCCTCCTGCTCAGCCGCACCGGTTAACTGGCCCAGCACTACCGCTGCACGTTGCTTATCGGTCAGGGGATACAGCTCCAGCAACGGGTTAAGCTTTTTCCGGAAGACCTGTAAAGCATCAGGTTTCCCGTCATACTGCGGTAGCCAGGTAGCTCCGGGCGCATAGGGCAAGGAGAACGGCGTCACCTGAGCGAGCGCGGGGGCCGCGGCACCTCCCGCCAGCGCGGCCGGGACCTGGGCAGGCCCATTCCCATCCATGGGTGCCACTGCGGCTGCGACCACCGCTCCTCCAGCGGCTCCGTCGGGCGCAGACATCTTGTTTCCGTCCCCCTTAGCTTCTTTCCGGCCCCTCCTCTATTGGGGCGGGGTTTTGGCCTTCGCGCCTCTGCTACTCGAGAAGACGCTCGAGCGGGAACTTTTCGCGCCAAAGATGGCGACTTCTGAAATTTTTTAACCGGATACCTCCGGCGGTCACAAGGCGCACCTCTACCCAACGGCAGAGCGGTAAGATCCTGTTTGTGACGCCAAGTTGTCGCGGGCGGAGGAGGGGACGCCGCGCTCTCCCTACTGCTCGGGTCCGGCTGCCGCGGCTGCTGCGGCCTGCTGCTGCTCGGTGGCTCGAGCGATGAGCCGGATCCCGGGGACTCTAGCGGCGCTCCTCGCCCGTGAGTGAAAGGGGATTGGGATTTGGAATAGTTTATTGTCCGTGATGCCACCCACGGTTGTGGTGATTTGTTGGCACCACCGCTGCTCTGTATGAGGATCCCGGGAATGATGGTAGGGAGCAGCTAGTTGTTGTGTTGCCACTCCGTGGGTAGGGGTTGGTGATCCCGGGGCCCGGTGATGAGGGGGAAGATGCAGGGCTTGGTGGGCGCAGGGACGCGGGGGCAGCGCTGTGCCTTGCGGCACTGTGGTACTCACTCAGCCTGAGACGATGACACAGTTCTCGGTAAAACACACGGCTGGAAAGACGGTTCCCACGGACGGCTGCACTTGCTTTCCCCAGTAGGTGACGGTGACGGTCCCTCTGTCCTGCACCTAAGTTGATAATGGTTGCGATGGATTCCCACCGGTAACCCGCTCCCCGGCTTGGATATGGGCCGGAGGAGCGCTACTTTGCCCGCAGGCGCTGGCCCTGAGAAACTGGTGCCCTGGCGGTGGCGGTGTCTCTCTGTAACGGTTGGACTGTTGCCTTCAATCGGGACTTGGTTGTTGGGAGACAGTCGTCCCCTTCACTGACGGATTTGGCAAATTATGGCGACTCCTAGCCTTGCCGAAAGGCCCCTGCCCTGGTGCTGACTGTTCTTCGTATACTGCTCCAGACCGCCGGGCCACTACCCGTCCGCGGTCCTTCCAGCAACCTCCGAGCAGTCACCCCTGCGGACAATCACCGCCGTCTGCTGACCTTGCTGTTTCTCAGTCCGGGGCGCACACCCGGACTAACTTCAGGCATTACAAACTGTTTCTTTTTCACTTTACTTCAGCTTCTCTCCTAAACTCCTCTACCACTTCACTTCTCCTTTTCACTTCCTCACTTAAGCTCTGCCTGAGCTCAACTGCCTGGCTCCTCCCGCCTCCAGGGCTGCGAACTCCTCGGTGGGCGGAGCCAACCGCCTGGCCCACCCCCTGGTGTGAACACCAGCTCCTGGAGGAAGGCAACAAGGATTTCTGGTTAGCTTTGGTGTTCCTAACTGGGGTGTAGGGTGTGGTGGTGTGATGACCTGTGACCCCTGGCTTGCCCAGGGCGTCACACTAGGTCAGTCTGCAGCAGAGAAACCAGGGATTGTATCAGAATGACAGCAAACAGCCCAGTAAGTGACTCATCGCCGGAATCGCCGGGGTGTGTATGAGATGTGCAGGACATGAGGATACTGGATGTGTATGAGATGTGCAGGACATGAGGATACTGGATGTGTATGAAATGTGCAGGACATGAGGATGCTGGGTGTGTATGAGATGTGCAGGACATGAGGATGCTGGGTGTGTATGAGATGTGCAGGACATGAGGATACTGGGTGTGTATGAGATGTGCAGGGCATGAGGATGCTGGGTGTGTATGAGATGTGCAGGACATGAGGATGCTGGGTGTGTATGAGATGTGCAGGACATGAGGATGCTGGGTGTGTATGAGATGTGCAGGACATGCGGATGCTGGGTGTGTATGAGATGTGCAGGGCATGAGGATGCTGGGTGTGTATGAGATATGCAGGACATGAGGATGCTGGGTGTGTATGAGATATGCAGGACATGAGGATGCTGGGTGTGTATGAGATATGCAGGGCATGAGGATCCTGGGTGTGTATGAGATATGCAGGACATGAGGATGCTGGGTGTGTATGAGATATGCAGGACATGAGGATCCTGGGTGTGTATGAGATATGCAGGGCATGAGGATGCTGGGTGTGTATGAGATGTGCAGGGCATGAAGATGATGGGTGTGTATGAGATGTGCAGGACATGCGGATGCTGGGTGTGTATGAGATGTGCAGGACATGAGGATGCTGTGTGTGTGTGTGTGTGTGTGTGAGTGAGATATGCAGGGCATGGGGGTGCTGTGTGTGTGTGTGTGTGTGTTTGTGTGTGTGAGATATGCAGAGCATGAGGATGCTGGGTGTGTGTGTGTGCGTGTGTGTGTGAGAAAGATATGCAGGGCATGGGGAGCTGGGTGTGTGTGTGTTTGAAATATGCAGGGCATGGGGGTGCTGGATGTGTATGAGATATGCAGGGCATTAGGGTGCTGGGTGTGTGTGTGTGTGTGTGTGAGATATGCAGGGCATGAGGGTGCTGGGTGTGTGAGATATGCAGGGCATGGGGGTGCTGGGTGTGTGAGATATGCAGTGCATGAGGGTGCTGGGTGTGTGTGAGATTTGCAGGGCTTGATGGTGCAGGGTGTGAGTGATTCTGGTGTGCTGGGTATGTGTGATTTAAGGGTGCACAGTGTGTGCACCAGTCCCTGCTGTGTGACGTGGGTAAAGTCCACACAGTAACCATATATCAGTAGGGATTAGGGAAAGAGGGATAGCAGCAGTCAGAGCATGGGATGGGATTGGGAAAGCTGGGTGCAGAGCTGAGAGAATGAGGCTCTTTTCCTCATCACCCAGAACATAGAAAAGCTGGGAGCTGAGGAAAAGAACCGAGTGTCCAAAGTAATTATCCTGTATCCCATGTGGCTTATCCTGTATCGAGTATCAAGCGTCAGTATCCTGTACCCCCAGTGTAAGTGTCATTATCCTGTACCCTCAGTGACAGTGTCATTATCCTGTACCCCCAGTGTCAGTGTCATTATCCTGTACCCCCAGTGTCAGTGTCATTATCCTGTACCCCCAGTGTCAGTGTTATTATCCTGTACCCCCATTGTCAGTGTCATTATCCTGTACCCCCAGTGTCAGTGTCATTATCCTGTACCCCCAGTATCAGTGTCATTATCCTGTACCCCCAGTGTCAGTGTCATTATCCTGTACCCTCATTGTCAGTGTCATTATCTTGTACCCCCAGTGTCAGTGTCATTATCCTGTACCCCCAGTATCAGTGTTATTATCCTGTACCCCAGTGTCAGTGTCATTATCTTGTACCCCCAGTGTCAGTGTCATTATCCTGTACCCCCAGTATCAGTGTTATTATCCTGTACCCCCAGTGTCAGTGTCCTTATCCTGTACCCCCAGTGTAAGTGTCATTATCCTGTACCCCCAGTGTCAGTGTCATTATCCTGTACCACCATTGTCAGTGTCATTATCCTGTACCCCCAGTGTCAGTGTCATTATCCTGTACCCCCGGTATCAGTGTCATTATGTTGTACCCCCAGTGTCAGTGTCATTATTCTGTACCCCAGTGTCAGTGTCATTATCCTGTACCCCAGTGTCAGTGTCATTATCCTGTACCCCCAGTGTCAGTGTCATTATCCTGTACCCCAGTGTCAGTGTCATTATCCTGTACCCCCAGTATCAGTGTCATTATCCTGTACCCCCAGTGTCAGTGTCATTATCCTGTACCCCCTGTGTAAGTGTCATTATCCTGTACCCCCAGTGTCAGTGTCATTATCCTGTATCCCATTGTCAGTGTCATTATCCTGTACCCCCAGTGTCAGTGTCATTATCCTGTACCCCATTGTCAGTGTCATTATCCTGTACCCCAGTGTCAGTGTCATTATCCTGTACCCCCAGTATCAGTGTCATTATCCTGTACCCTCATTGTCAGTGTCATTATCCTGTACCCCCAGTGTCAGTGTCATTATCCTGTACCCCCAGTGTCAGTGTCATTATCCTGTACCCCATTGTCAGTGTCATTATCCTGTACCCCCAGTGTCAGTGTCATTATCCTGTACCCCATTGTCAGTGTCATTATCCTGTACCCCCAGTGTCAGTGTCATTATCCTGTACCCTCATTGTTAGTGTCATTATCCTGTACCCCTAGTATCAGTGTCATTATCTTGTACCCCCAGTGTCAGTGTCATTATTCTGTAGCCCAGTGTCAGTGTCATTATCCTGTACCCCCAGTGTCAGTGTCATTATCCTGTACCCCAGTGTCAGTGTCATTATCCTGTACCCCCAGTGTCAGTGTCATTATCTTGTACCCCCAGTGTCAGTGTCATTAACCTGTACCCCCATTGCCAGTGTCATTATCCTGTACCCCCATTGTCAGTGTCATTATCCTGTACCCCCAGTATCAGTGTCATTATTCTGTACCCCAGTGTCAGTGTCATTATCCTGTACCCCCAGTGTCAGTGTCATTATCCTGTACCCCAGTGTCAGTGTCATTATCCTGTACCCCCAGTGTCAGTGTTATTATCCTGTACCCCCAGTGTCAGTGTCATTATCCTGTACCCCCAGTGTCATTATCCTGTACCCCCATTGTCAGTGTCATTATCCTGTACCCCCAGTGTCAGTGTCATTATCTTGTACCCCCAGTATCAGTGTCATTATGTTGTACCCCCAGTGTCAGTGTCATTATTCTGTACCCCAGTGTCAGTGTCATTATCCTGTACCCCAGTGTCAGTGTCATTATCCTGTACCCCCAGTGTCAGTGTCATTATCCTGTACCCCAGTGTCAGTGTCATTATCCTGTACCCCCAGTATCAGTGTCATTATCCTGTACCCCCAGTGTCAGTGTCATTATCCTGTACCCCCTGTGTAAGTGTCATTATCCTGTACCCCCAGTGTCAGTGTCATTATCCTGTATCCCCATTGTCAGTGTCATTATCCTGTACCCCCAGTGTCAGTGTCATTATCCTGTACCCCCAGTGTCAGTGTCATTATCCTGTACCCCATTGTCAGTGTCATTATCCTGTACCCCCAGTGTCAGTGTCATTATCCTGTACCCCATTGTCAGTGTTATTATCCTGTACCCCCAGTGTCAGTGTCATTATCCTGTACCCCCATTGCCAGTGTCATTATCCTGTACCCCCATTGTCAGTGTCATTATCCTGTACCCCCAGTATTAGTGTCATTATTCTGTACCCCAGTGTCAGTGTCATTATCCTGTACCCCCAGTGTCAGTGTTATTATCCTGTACCCCCAGTGTCAGTGTCATTATCCTGTACCCCCAGTGTCATTATCCTGTACCCCCATTGTCAGTGTCATTATCCTGTACCCCCAGTGTCATTATCTTGTACCCCCAGTATCAGTGTCATTATGTTGTACCCCCAGTGTCAGTGTCATTATTCTGTACCCCAGTGTCAGTGTCATTATCCTGTACCCCAGTGTCAGTGTCATTATCCTGTACCCCCAGTGTCAGTGTCATTATCCTGTACCCCAGTGTCAGTGTCATTATCCTGTACCCCCAGTATCAGTGTCATTATCCTGTACCCCCAGTGTCAGTGTCATTATCCTGTACCCCCTGTGTAAGTGTCATTATCCTGTACCCCCAGTGTCAGTGTCATTATCCTGTATCCCCATTGTCAGTGTCATTATCCTGTACCCCCAGTGTCAGTGTCATTATCCTGTACCCCCAGTGTCAGTGTCATTATCCTGTACCCCATTGTCAGTGTCATTATCCTGTACCCCCAGTGTCAGTGTCATTATCCTGTACCCCATTGTCAGTGTTATTATCCTGTACCCCCAGTGTCAGTGTCATTATCCTGTACCCTCATTGTCAGTGTCATTATCCTGTACCCCCAGTATCAGTGTCATTATCTTGTACCCCCAGTGTCAGTGTCATTATTCTGTAGCCCAGTGTCAGTGTCATTATCCTGTACCCCCAGTGTCAGTGTCATTATCCTGTACCCCAGTGTCAGTGTCATTATCCTGTACCCCCAGTGTCAGTGTCATTATCTTGTACCCCCAGTGTCAGTGTCATTAACCTGTACCCCCATTGCCAGTGTCATTATCCTGTACCCCCATTGTCAGTGTCATTATCCTGTACCCCCAGTATCAGTGTCATTATTCTGTACCCCAGTGTCAGTGTCATTATCCTGTACCTTCAGTGTCAGTGTCATTATCCTGTACCCCAGTGTCAGTGTCATTATCCTGTACCCCCAGTGTCAGTGTCATTATCCTGTACCCCCATTGTCAGTGTCATTATCTTGTACCCCCAGTGTCAGTGTCATTATCCTGTACCCCAGTGTCAGTGTCATTATCCTGTACCCCCAGTGTCAGTGTCATTATCCTGTCCCCCCAGTGTCAGTGTCATTATCCTGTACCCCAGTGTCAGTGTCATTATCTTGTACCCCCAGTGTCAGTGTCACTATCCTGTACCTCTAGTGTCAGTATGCGATCTGACATATCAGTGTGTCGCCCTGGGCAAGCCAGGGGACACAGGTCACAACACCACCACACCCCACACTCCAGGTAGGCACATCACAGCTAACCTACAAATCCTTGTTGCCTTCCTCCAGGAGTCTGATGATGCACACCAGGGGGTGGGCCAGGCGGTTGGCTCCGCCCACCGAGGAGCTCACAACTCTGGAGGCAGGAAGTAACCAGGCAGATAGCTCAGGGACGAGCTTGAGTGAAGAGACAGCTCAGGGAGAAGCAGGAGTGAGGAGCTAAGGAGAGGAGTTAAGAAAGTGAAAGTGAAAGTAGTAAAGGAGAAAAGCAAGTGAAGTGACAGAAGAGAAAGACAGCCTGAAGGGTCCAGCTTTGTAGAGGGCCAGATCAGCAAGGTCAGCAACGGCGGTGACTGTCTGGAGGGGGACCGTTTGGAAGTTCCTGGAAGGACCCCGTTGGCTGTGTGCCCGGTGGTCTGGAGCAGTGTTCCGAAGGACAGTGAGCACCAGGGCAGGGGCCTCTCGGACCCCGGCAAGGCTAGGAGTCGCCAGATTTGCCAAATCCGTCAGTGAAGGGGACGTAGATCCCCCAACAACCAAGTCCCGATTGAAGGCAACAGCCCAACCTGAACCGGAGAGACACCGCCACGGCACCAGTTTCTCAGGGCCAGCGCCTGCGGGCAAAGTGTAGAGCTCCTCCGGCCCAGATTGCAGCCAGGGAGCGGGTAACCGGAGGGAATCCACCGCTACCAAAAGTCAAACATAGGTGCAAGGAAGAGGGACATCACCGTCACCTACCGGGAGTGCAGGTGCAGCCGTCTGTGGGACCGTCCTACCAGCCGTTTGGTTTACCGTACAAACTGTGTCCACGTCTCAGGCTGAGTGAGTACCACAGTGCCGCAAGGCACAGCGCTGCCCCCGCGTCCCTGCGCCCACCGGGCCCTACACTTTACATCTCATCACTGGGCCCCGGGATCACCAACCCCTACCCACGGAGGGGTAACACAACACCTGGCTGCTCCGCATCACCATCCCCGGGACCCCCATACTGAGCAGCGGTGGTGCAATCACCACAACCGTGGGTGGCGTCACGAACTATAACAATCCCCACACCCAACCACAAACACCCCCTTTCACTCACGGGCGAGGAGTGTCGCTCGAGAAACCCCGGGATCCGGCCCACAGCTCGAGCCACCAGGAGCAGCTGCCGGACCCGAGCAGAAGGGGTGAGCGCGGTGTGCTGACACCCTCCTCCCCGCCCGTGACAACTTGGCGTCACGAACAGGATCTTACCGCTCTGCCGTCTGGTAGAGGTGCGCCTTGTTACCGCCGGAGGTATCCGGCAGGAAAATTTCAGAAGCCGCCATCTTTGGCGCGAAAAGTTCCCGCTCGAGCGTCTTCTCGAGCAGTAGAGGCGCGAAGGCCAAAACCCCGCCCCGAGAGAGGAGGGGCCGGAAAGAGCTAAGGGGGACGGAAACAAGATGTCTGCGCCCGACGGAGCCGCTGGAGGAGCGGTGGTCGCAGCCGCAGCGGCACCCGCGGATGGGAATGGGCCTGCCCAGGTCCCGGCCGTACCGGCGGGAGGTGCCGCGGCCCCCGCGCTTGCTCAGGTCATGCCGTTTTCCTTGCCCTATGCGCCCGAGCTGCCTGGCTACCGCAGTATGACGGGAAACCGGATGCCCTACAGGCCTTCCGGAAAAAGCTTAACCCGTTGCTAGAGCTGTACCCCCTGACTGATAAGCAATGTGCAGCGATAGTGCTAGGCCAGCTAACCGGTGCGGCGGAGCAGGAAGCGGAGACCTAGACCGAGGGGGACCGGCTCTCTGTAGCCACCATCTTCGAGAAGCTACAGACTGCCTTCGAGACCCGGACTGAAGCGGAGCTGAGGATGCAGTTTTACCAGTGCCGGCAACGAGCTGGGGATAGCATTCGGGACTATGCTCTACGTCTGCAGACCGCCCTCCGCACGCTGAAGCGGGTGAACTCTATTAATGAGGCGGATAGCAACAAGATGTTAGTGGAGCAATTTGCGCAGGGGATGAGGTCCCCTGAGGATCGTAAACAACTCCGGCTCTGGGCCCTGGAACACCCTGATGTGGACTTTGCTGTGTTAAAGGAGCGGGCTATCAAAGCACTACAGCCCCCAGCTGTTGAAGCTCTGGAACCTGTCCTGTGGCCCGTCGAGACGGCCCCCGTTGTGGCGGCCTCAGCCAAACCAACTTCCCTAATATCTGCAGCCCCGAGCAGCACAGTGGAAGAGCTGGCAGCCCAGGTCCGTCGCATGGACGGAGACCTTGCCAAAATCCTAGCTGCACTGCAACCTCTGACCAGACCTCAACCCCCAGCGCAGATACAGCTTGCTGACAGTCCCGAAGATGTTCCCTGGATGCAGCGGAGAAGCGCTAACAACCCGCGGAGTAGACCTCCGATCTGCTACAAGTGCCGTAAGCCGGGCCATTACTACTGACAGTGCCCGTTAAACGAGCAACCCCTGGGGCCCCGGGCCAATCCTCAGGAGTAGAACACCGTGGCCCCTCGGACTGGCGAGACCGATATGTCGGGGCCCGCCCTATCATCCCCGTGGCTGTGGACGGCATACCGGTGATGGCTCTTTTGGACACTGGATCACAGGTAACTACCATACCGTACATGTTGTATCAGCAGTATTGGGCCACAGACGAGCTGGCGCCTCCAGACAATAGTATAAATTTGATTGCCGCTAATGGACTCCCATTGACCCAGGTGGGGTATAAACAAGTGGCTATGACAGTGGGGCAAGCTGAACTGCAACACCAGGGTATGATTGTGATCATGAATGAACCCAGTGATCATAACCCGAAAATAGTGCTGGGAACCAATGTGATGGAACACTGCATGGCTGATGTGTTGAACTTATTGCAACAGCTAGCCGCTACAGCGGCGGGGAGCCGGCAGAGGGCTGTGCAGCGTGAGATCCGCGCCCTGATGTACCGCCAGCATGTGAGCTCAACAGGAGGGGAGATTGGTGGAGTGAGAGTGATGGATGTTGCTCCATTGACTGTGCCCCCTAGGAGTGAGATGATGATCTGGTGTAGGGCAGCAGTAGGGCCTCAGGGGCGTGACTACCCTGCGATGATGGAGCCCATGCCTTCCGAGCACTGGCCCACTGTAGTGGCCGCCCGCGGGTGGTAGATGTGAAGAAAGGGAGAGTGCCCGTGAGAGTGTTGAACTGTGGGGAGGAAGAAGTCAGGCTCCCCCGGTATGCCACCATTGCCAAGCTGCTCACCCTGGACCCTCACACTATCCATGAGGCCAGTCCATCCACACTCCCACCTACCGTCAGCACTCCCCCACCCCAGGGGGACGCAAAGGAGTGGCACCAACAGTTACATGTAGGCACTGATGATACCCCTACACATCACAAGGCAGGGGTACACAGGGTGG
Source organism: Anomaloglossus baeobatrachus (assembly GCF_048569485.1). Lineage (NCBI taxonomy): Eukaryota > Metazoa > Chordata > Amphibia > Anura > Aromobatidae > Anomaloglossus > Anomaloglossus baeobatrachus. Next base: position 849,036,703 of record NC_134353.1, read on the forward strand.
TGCAGGAATACGAACAGGTTTTCAGTAAGCACCCCCTAGACTTTGGGCAGATCAAGGGGGTCCAACACCACATTCCCACGGGTGAACATCCCCCTATCAAAGAGAGGTATAGACCTATTCCCCCTGCACATTACCAGTGTGCCAAAGATATGTTGAGGAATATGAAGGAGGCAGGGGTTATTCGGGACAGCTGTAGTCCCTGGGCCGCTCCGTTGGTTCTGGTCAAGAAGAAGGATGGTACCATGCGGATGTGTGTGGACTACCGGAAGATCAACCAGATAACCCATAAAGATGCCTATCCATTACCTCGTATTGAAGAGTCTTTGGCTGCACTGAGAACTGCAAACTACTTCTCGACCCTTGACCTCACCAGCGGATACTGGCAAGTGGCCGTGGCCCCAGAGGACCGGGAGAAGACCGCCTTCACCACCCCGATGGGGCTCTGCGAATTCAATAGCATGCCGTTTGGGCTGTGCAATGCCCCCGGGACCTTCCAACGGTTGATGGAGTGCTGTCTGGGACATTTAAACTTCGAGACCGTCCTGCTGTATTTGGATGATGTGATTGTTTATTCCCAGACATATGAAGCCCATCTGGAGCACCTGGCCGAGGTGTTCGCGTCCCTTGCCAAGTACGGGATGAAGTTGAAGCCCTCAAAATGCCACCTGCTGAAACCCAGGGTGCAGTATCTAGGGCATGTGGTGAGTGCGGATGGTGTCGCCCCCGACCCTGAGAAGATCACTGCCATCCAGAGCTGGCCGAGACCAACTACAGTGAGGGAAGTAAGGCAGTTCCTGGGTCTGGTGGGGTACTATCGGCGCTTTATAAAGGGGTACACGAAGATGGCTGCCCCCATGCAAGATCTCCTCGTGGGACAGACCAAAGGTGGTAGACCCATTGGGGCCCCACTGTCGTGGGAGGACAAGCATGAGGAGTCCTTTTGCCAGTTGAAGGCGGCCTTGACCGGAGAAGAGGTCCTGGCGTACCCTGACTATGGGAGCCCGTTCATCCTCCACACGGACGCCAGTAACGTGGGGCTAGGAGCGGTCCTATCCCAGGTCCAGGATGGAAAGGAGAAGGTGATTGCCTACGCTAGCCGAAAACTCCGGCCGACCGAAAGGAACCCTGAGAACTATAGCTCCTTCAAGCTCGAGCTATTGGCGTTGGTGTGGGCTATCACAGAGCGGTTCCGCCACTACTTGGCGGCAGCCAAATTCACCGCGTTTACGGACAACAATCCGCTGACTCACCTGAACACGGCCAAGTTGGGCGCGCTGGAGCAGCGGTGGGTAGCCCGGCTAGCCAACTATGATTTCACCATAAAGTACCGAGCTGGTCGTGTCAACATAAATGCTGATGCACTCTCCCGGATGCCCCATTTGTCAGAAGAGGGGTGCGAGGATGACGACCTCGAGGAGATCGAGTTGCCTGCGTTTCACCAGCTGCCTACTGAGAGGGTACAAGTCTGTCAGCAAAGGGTAGATCTGGACCCGCGGCCCAGTCAAGAGTGGCAAGACGCCCAGGATCAAGCGCCGGCTGTCCGCCTTGTCAAGACTCTAGTGGAACAAGGTGCTATGGGAATAGACCCTGCCGCTCCAGCCGAAGCCCAACGCTTGTGGAAAGAACGGAAACGGCTTTACCTACACCAAGGGAGGCTGTACCGTGAGCTGATCAACCCAAAGACCCATGAGAAAATATGCCAGTTAATCGTTCCTGAAGCTGATGTCGCTACTGTCCTGTGGGCATACCATGATGGTGCTGGCCACTTCGGGTGGAAGAAGCTGGAGATGCTGTTGAGGGAGCGGTTCTATTGGAGTGGGATGCGTGAATCGGTGGAAGCCTGGTGCCGAGAGTGCGGTCCTTGTACACTGAGGAGAAAGGACGAGACTAGCCAGAGGGCACCGTTACATCCCATAGTCACCCATCAGCCGCTGGAGCTGGTCGCCCTGGACCATGTCAAGCTCACCCCTAGCCGAAGTGGGTACACCTACGCCTTGACCATGGTAGACCACTACTCAAGATTTATGGTAGTAGTCCCCGTTAAGGACCTAACTGGTCGAACCGCTGCTCGAGCGTTCCAGGCTTATTTCTGCCGACCCCATGGGTATCCCGAGAAGGTGCTGACTGACCAAGGCCCGGCTTTTGAAGCAGAGGTGTTTCACGAATTCTGCCAGTTGTACGGCTGCAAGAAGATCCGGACCACTCCGTACCACGCCCAAACCAACGGCATGTGTGAGAAAATGAACCACTTGGTCCTGGGGCTCCTCAAGACACTACCACTAGAAGAACGGAACATGTGGCCGGAAAAGCTACCTGACTTGGTCGACATGTACAATAATATCCCGTCTAGGTCGACGAAGTGCACCCCAGCGTATCTGATGAGGGCTCGGCCTGGCCGCCTGCCGGTGGATCTGGAGATGGGATTGGAAGCCCCGGAAGCACTCCCTTCAACGGCGGAGTGGGAAAGTCGGAGGAGGGCACAGTACCGGCAAATCCAGGAGTATGTGGAGAAAAACCTCAGCCGAAGTCGAGAGCAGCAAGAACATCGGTTCAATCAGAAGGCGCCCGCAGGTCCTTTCCAGCCAGGAGATGTGGTGCTGAAATGGAAGAGAAAAACCCACAAGCTGGATGATCAGTGGGAGCAAGTCCCTTATGTCATACAACCCACAGAATGGGGAGATGGGAAAACCTACCAGATCAGTCGTGACCAAGGGGGAACCCTAGCCACAGTTTCCCGGGACCATCTAAAAAAATGCCCCCCAGCGCTGAAGGCAGAGGCTGAAGTACCGGTTCCTCCACCAGTGGAGAAGGCAGCAGAGGTAATCCACACTGTAATGGGTGACTTCCCAGCAGACTGGCCTACACAGAATGGCGCGGTGATTCTTCCAGTGATACTGTTCCCACAACCCGTGGATGAAGAAGTAGTGGAAGCGGTTAACCGTGAGCCAGAACCAGTGCCAGTGCCCAGGGATGAACCTGTACCCAGCCCCCCTGCACCTCCGCCTGCTCCACACTATAGCAGGGAGGAGGAACCAATTGTTCCCTCTACCCCACTGTCTAGCACCACTGACACCGGGCCCCGAAGGCCCACCCGTTCCAACCTAGGTAGACCCCCACTTAGGTACAGGGAGACCGTTCTATGAGTAAAAGGGGTCCGCAAAGATAAAAGAGTGTTGTTGTTTGTTTGAAAGTTTGCAAAAGAATGATAAGGAAAATGAAAATTACCGAGTTTTTCATCTGATTTGCCTTGTGATTGAACCGGCAGGAGCTGGCACCGTTGTCCCCGTGGGGACCGTTAAAAGTTTTGCATGGGAACTATCCATGGACAAGCCCGTGAACTTGCAGGGCACCACAAACGTTAAGTGGCTTGTAAATATGTTGGTTACCGTTACCGTTTCCGCTATACCGTCTCCGGAGAGGCAGGTTGGAGGGAGGGCCCTGAGCAGAGCAGGCCAGGGCCCAGCCACCAAAGGAACCGGTGGCCACCCTCTGGAGGGGAAGGACAGATCCCGCTCGGGTAACTTGTGCTGGACTGTGGGTCAAGGGGTGCTGCCTGGGTTTTAGGGGCAGCATCAGGGCCAGGTTGCTTGGGTGGGAGAGAGCGGAAACCGTGACCGTAAACTGTTGCAACGTTTAAGTAAATGTGCCTCCCGTCTTGGGAAGAGTCTTGATTAAAAATGTTATTTATGTTTTCTTAACCCTGTTACCCCTTTTACAGAAAAATAAAACCGGTGTAGGACGGCAGCCCGCGGACGGTCTGCATTTTGCTAAGGGGGAATGTGACGCCCTGGGCAAGCCAGGGGACACAGGTCACAACACCACCACACCCCACACTCCAGGTAGGCACATCACAGCTAACCTACAAATCCTTGTTGCCTTCCTCCAGGAGTCTGATGATGCACACCAGGGGGTGGGCCAGGCGGTTGGCTCCGCCCACCGAGGAGCTCACAACTCTGGAGGCAGGAAGTAACCAGGCAGATAGCTCAGGGACGAGCTTGAGTGAAGAGACAGCTCAGGGAGGAGCAGGAGTGAGGAGCTAAGGAGAGGAGTTAAGAAAGTGAAAGTGAAAGTAGTAAAGGAGAAAAGCAAGTGAAGTGACAGAAGAGAAAGACAGCCTGAAGGGTCCAGCTTTGTGGAGGGCCAGATCAGCAAGGTCAGCAACGGCGGTGACTGTCTGGAGGGGGACCGTTTGGAAGTTCCTGGAAGGACCCCGTTGTCTGTGTGCCCGGTGGTCTGGAGCAGTGTTCCGAAGGACAGTCAGCACCAGGGCAGGGGCCTCTCGGACCCCGGCAAGGCTAGGAGTCGCCAGATTTGCCAAATACGTCAGTGAAGGGGACGTAGATCCCCCAACAACCAAGTCCCGATTGAAGGCAACAGCCCAACCTGAACCGGAGAGACACCGCCACGGCACCAGTTTCTCAGGGCCAGCGCCTGCGGGCAAAGTGTAGAGCTCCTCCGGCCCAGATTGCAGCCGGGGAGCGGGTAACCGGAGGGAATCCACCGCTACCAAAAGTCAAACATAGGTGCAAGGAAGAGGGACATCACCGTCACCTACCGGGAGTGCAGGTGCAGCCGTCTGTGGGACCGTCCTACCAGCCGTTTGGTTTACCGTACAAACTGTGTCCACGTCTCAGGCTGAGTGAGTACCACAGTGCCGCAAGGCACAGCGCTGCCCCCGCGTCCCTGCGCCCACCGGGCCCTACACTTTACATCTCATCACTGGGCCCCGGGATCACCAACCCCTACCCACGGAGGGGTAACACAACACCTGGCTGCTCCGCATCACCATCCCCGGGACCCCCATACTGAGCAGCGGTGGTGCAATCACCACAACCGTGGGTGGCGTCACGAACTATAACAATCCCCACACCCAACCACAAACACCACCTTTCACTCACGGGCGAGGAGTGTCGCTCGAGAAACCCCGGGATCCGGCCCACAGCTCGAGCCACCAGGAGCAGCTGCCGGACCCGAGCAGAAGGGGTGAGCGCGGTGTGCTGACACCCTCCTCCCCGCCCGCGACATCAGCAGACGCATATGTGCCCTAATAGCTGCTCCTTACCCATCCCTGTGCTCTAAAATTGTGTAATATGAAAGTAATAAAAAACATTTTATTACTTTCATATTTCCTATGTAGATTACAGAGCCGCTGGCCCCATGAGCGGCGCCTTGCCCTATGGGCGTCTGCATACTATCCGAGGTATCACGCCCCTCATTCTATCCTGCGCATGTTTATACTTACCATTGCGGCAGACTTCTCTTCCAGGTTCTCTTTGTCAGTTTCAGACGCGCACTGCGCATGCGCGTCTGAAGCCAGCAAGTGAATCCTCCTCAATCTAAGCCGCCGGCGCCTGAAAGCACCCCCCCCCCCCTCGCTCCTCGCCTCAGAGAGATGCGTACCAGCAAATATTTTTTTACAAAAAAAGCACTGCCCCAGATAGAGGAGGCCGTCGTAGCTCGGGCATCTACTCACTGGTTGTCACATTCTGACAATATGGGAAATTCCATTTGTGCAGATCTATTGTACATTGTTGTCGGCTTCGTTCCCGGCTACAATGCTCGTCTTATCTTCTGTTTCTGTGATTCTCCTCAAATGCAATATTTTGTATAATCCGGAGGCTGATTAAACTATGCTGTGGTTTTCTAATGGGTTTGGGTTAAGCCACAAAAAAAAAGAGCTTATTATTCTGTGATTATGATGTTTGTATTGAAAGCCATGAATGTTGTATATATTCAAGAAGACTAATTCAGCTGTGGGAAGTGTAACTAACCGTAGCCAATAGACCCTCGAGTGCAGTCATTAAAGGAAAACACCCCATTTATACGATGTACCCCGCACCCCTCCCCGGCAGTCTGGAGGAATGAAGGACGTTATTCCCTTCTCACAAAAGCAACGTGGCTCACAAATTATTTTACTCGGTGGTATAATCCATAGTCCTGGGCATGACATAGTTGTGACACAATTAGGTTCTCTTTAAGCAACACAGACCTATCAGATCCTGTATGGACTCAGACCCACAAGCAGTTCTGGGTGCACATTTCTAATCCCCGCCTACCAGTTACAGCCTATAGTAGCCTGGATAAAGAGATCTTTAGAAAAAGTATTTCTAAAGATTATTATATGTTAATGAGGCCAGGGACTAGTCGCAAGGGTCTTAGTTCCTTTGGCTAGTCGGCCCCCTTAACATGTAATTACATCCGTGTGGGTGTACTAACATGCTAATGAATGTGCAGCATCAGAGAATGGTCACTCTCACCTCTCTGCTGCTACTGGGCACCAGGTTTGATTTCGGCTTAGTGCGCTTTATTAGAAGTCCCGTACTTCCGGTTATGTGTACTGTGAAGCCGATTGTACATGTCGGGAGCAGGGGCCAGCTTCCCCATCGTGGGGGCTGCTCGGGGAGATCGCGCTCGGATGCGGTGCTTTCTCCTCGGTGGCTCGAGCGGGCCGGACCCGGGGCTCGAGCAGCGCTCCTCGCCCACGAGTGAAAAGGGGATTTGGATTTGGGATAGAGTTCGTGACGCCACCCACGGGTTTTGGTGATGGTGGGCACCACTGCTGCTGGTGACGGGGTTCCCGGGAACGATGGCGGGGAGCAGCTTTGGTGTTAACCCCTCCGTGGGTAGGGGCTGTTGGTCCCGGGGCCCGGTAGGAGGTTGGGTTCCCGTAGGATGGGGTTCGCAGGGTGCAGGGTTGCGGTGCAGCGCAGCGCGGTGCCGGATGGCACTGGTGTACTCACTCAGACACAGATGGACAGAGTATCTGGTAAACCAAATGGCTGGATGGACGGGGCCCGCAGCCGGCTGCGGTGTTCTCCCTGGATGGGTTGATGGTGGCTGTCGTTTCCCTGCACCTGTGTTTTGTGTCTTGACTCCAATGCCTGCGCACTGGGAGTCTGCTCCCCAACGTATACGTGCCGGAGGAGCCCTTCTGCCGCAGACGCTGGCCCTTTGGATCTCTGGCCATTGGCAGTGGCACTTATCCGGAGCGGTTGGGCTGTTGCCTTCAATCGGGACTTGGGTGGGAATGAACCCCTGAGGTCCAGACCGCAATCAGAAAATTTGACTAAAGGTTGGCTTTAAGCCTAGTCGGGGTCTGAGTACCCTGTCTGGTGCTTGGCTCCAATCGGCTCTCCGGTTCGGTACCGGCGGGCCACCGCCCGACCCCGGTCCTACGGTTCCGCTGACCTTCACCAACTCCTGCAGATGTCCACCATCGTCTGACGACCTTGCTGGAAGTGCCTGGGTTCCAAACCAGACACCAACAGTTTGCATTCCTCTCTCACTACTACCCAAAACTGGACTCTCTCAGACTGTTGTGTTTTTCCCGCCTGCAGACTGTGAACTCCTCAGTGGGCGGGGCCAACCGCCTGGCTCCGCCCCACCTGGTGTGGACATCAACCCTGGAGGGTGGCAACAAGGATTTAATGTTTGACTGGTGTAACCTGTCCAGGGGAGGGGGTGTCGTATGATGTTGTGTAGTGAATGTGACCTGTGACCCCTGGGGTCCAGGGTGTCACATACACATCCAGCCTTCAAACTGGTGTAGTGCGCATGACCAGAAGTCCGGGGACGTTGTGATCATGCGCACTGAGCCGAAAAGCAGCAGACGTGAGAGTAACCATGCCTCTAACGCTGCACGCTCATTAGCATGGTAGCACACCCTCAGGGGCGTGCTTACATGCTAAGGGGGGCGAGTAGCCAAGGGAAATAATACCCTTGCGACTAGTCCTTGGCCTCATTAGCATATGATAAAGGATCTTTTTTTGTGACCACAAAGATGCAGGATTTTTGTCTGGTTTTGGCCACTAAAAAACGCACAAAAACGCACCCGCGGTAAAAAAACGCATAAAGAAAAGTATGCGTTTTTGCGCATTTTACCGCGTTTTTTGCCACTTTTGTTGCTGCGTTTCTTCCAATGTATTGCATGGGTGACAAACGCTGGCAAAAACACAAAGAATTGACATGTTGGTTGCATCTTTGTGGTCACCACAAAAATGCACCTAAAACAAAACTGCAATGTGCGGACAGCAAAAATGAGAACTCTTTATTAGGGAAGGGACTTTGTTAGGGAAGGTAAGTGGTGGTTTGTGGATAATATATCTATCTATTATGTTTTCTACCGTATATTGCCTAAATGGATTGGTGCCAGAATGATTTATTCTTTTGCTATGTGCAAGATTATATGGTATGTTCGATTATCCCTGCGATTTGGAAATAATCTTGCCAATTAAGATGCTACGTGGTTGCCGTGATCCTATGTTGCACTAAGCAGCCCCGGTTGGCGAGTACGCATGTGTGCTACTGGCGCTGGGATGTCATCGTGCTGGTGTGTCGATTCAACCCCATGTGACTTCTGCTCACATGACCGCCGCGTAATAACAACGCGCGGCTGTCATGTAACCGGAAATGTCGGATGTGGGGCGACGCAGCGCGCGAGTGGCGTCCTTCGTTGCTGGGGCATTTCATGCGTCATGACCACGCCCACCGGGTATGATTGGCTGACGCCTTGGTTTTAATGCACACTCCCCTTCACTTCACCACTCCCCCTGTCGAAGGCTTCCTTAGCCGAAACGGCCGTCGGGTGGACCCGGGCACCACGTGGATCACCGATTCTCCCTCCAGGTATGGTAATATTTGAGATCAGGTTGTCTCAGTCCTGGTCGGTACAATTGTACCGGCCTTAGGTGTGCCAGGGTCCTTCACTCACCACGCTTGCTATAAGTAGCAGTGTAGTCCTTGACTTTTCAAGATATTATTGTAGGCTACTTTAATTTCACTGCCTCACTGCCGTGATTGTGGTGATGATATAATACTCTGTGTGATTCCTTAGGCCCTGTGACGCCCATTAACTTGCCTCCTGCATGGAGAATCCCTGGCAATTTTGTATCTTGTACATGTAATAATGTAATGATTTTTCTATGTACATCATTTATATGAATAGGCTTTTTATTTGCCAGTGGGTGGGTATTATTCCCTATACCAGTGATCCCTTTTGCCTGTGTTCCCACTTGTAATTGTGCCGCCCTGCACCTACCCTGTTTTTCAATAAAATTCATCACTTTCAGCAAATTGGGCTTTTGGTCGTAGTTTCCTTTTCTTGTTCATATATTATTAGCGACTTGCCTGGGTCCTATCCAGCTCTTTTGACACTATGATTTTTTTACTACATTTATACATATCTATCTGGTAAATCATGGTGTGACTTTGTTTTTTATTTATTAAGACACACCTGTGTAATAATCATGCAGTCTAATCAGCATCTTGATATGCCAGACAAATTATCTCTGCAAAGGAGAAGCGCTCACTAACAGAGATTTTGACAAATTTGTGAACAATATTTAAGAGAAAAAAGTTTTTGTGTACATAGAAAAAGTCTTAGATCTCACACTTCAGCTCATGATAAATGGGAGAAAAAACAAGAGTTGCCTTTATAATTTTGTTCAGTATAGAAATGAAGGCTCATTCACGTTTCCCGTGACCTGGATGTTACGACCTGCTGGAGACTTTTTGAGGTTTCTCTCTGCAGATTTTTTTTTCCCATACCAGAGTCCCGTGGAACTAGACTGTCCTGTCACCTGCTGGATTCTGTGTCATGACTGACATAAGATTTTAGCTAAGGCCCCTTTCACACATCAGTTTTTAACCATCAATCATAATCCGTTTTTGTAAAAGCTGATGTGACGGATCCCTGAAAAAAAAATTCTTTCTTTTTTTCCTCTTCAGGCCAAAGGTTATTTGCTTTGAGAGAGAGAGAGAGAGAGAGACGTTTTCGGTTACAAAAAACGGAATACTTTGACGGATCCGTCATTTGACAGATGACGACGGATCCTGCGCCCATAGGCTTCCATTACAACAAACGACGGATGACGATGGATCCGTCGCTGTCCGTTTATTCAACGCTCGCAAAAAACATTACTATGGACGTCGTCTATTACTTACAGCAAAGAAGGGCAGCAGTTGTAAACGCCCAGGCAAAAAACTAATACTCTAGCAGGATGCAGCTAAATCCCCACTAAGTGGAAGCATCACAGGTGCAGGAGGAGCAAATCACACACACACTTCCAAAACATGGAAGGAGCTATTGCTAGATGATAAAACTGCACACTGATGGCTTGCATAGAGCGCTGTTCACACATGCAGATGCAAAAACACAAGCCCGCAGCCTATTAGGTAACGCCCATACTATGTGTGTGTGTATGATTTGCTCATCCTGCACCTGTGATGCCTCCACTTAGTGGAGGTTTAGCTGCATCCTGCTAGAGTATTAGTTTTTGGCCTGGAAACCTTATATGATGATTAAGACATGACCATATGCTGTCTTCCTATGGGAGCACAGGGCTATGGTGGACACTCTATCTTAACCTGAAAGGTTTTATAAAAAAAAAAAAAAAAAAAATTAGTTTTTGGCCTGAGCAATTTACAACTGCTTCCGTTCTTTGCTGTAAGTAATTGCTTAATTTTTGGAGGATATTTATTCCTCTTTATGGTGCTATTTTTATGATGAGGGTTGTAGGCTTCCATATTCTGGCCATAATACCAACAAAAACCTCATATTTTTTTGTACAGTATGCAGCTAGGCCGCTTTCTGTTTAGCCTTATATATTAGAGTCCTGTCCCTGTATGGTGCACAAATAGAGTACAGCTTGGCAGCCCGCCTGAACTAATAGTATGGGCATTACCTAATAGGCTGTGGGTTTGTGACTGTGTATCTGCATGTGTGAACAGCGCTCTATGCAAGCCATCAGTGTGCAGTTTTATCATACAGCAATCGCCCCATCTGTGTTTTGGAAGTGTGTATGTGATTTGCTCATCCTGTACCTGTGATGCCTCCACGTAGTGGGGGTTTAGCTGCATCCTGCTAGAGCAGGGGTGGGGAACCTCCGGCCTGCGGGCCATATGCAGCCTGCGATGACTTTTTATGGAGCTCCTGGGCACATTCCCAGGGAGCTCAGTACTTGGGCGGTAGCCACGGTTGTCAACTGCCGGCCTTTTAAATCACAATGTGTGGCCTGTGCCAGTGTGCTGGTACGTACTTGTGGGCAGGGTAAGCATGAGATGTGCTGCGTTCCCGTCCACAGAAGAAGAGGAGCGGCAGGCTTACTGGCGTCCCAGCTGTATGTGCTGTGTGACTCCTGCTGCCCTGCTGTGAGACGCTGTGAGCCTCCTGTCTCCCTGCTGTGCATTCCTCTCTGCTGTAAGCCTCCTGCCTCCCTGCTGCTGTGAGCCTCCTGCCTCCCTGCTATACCTGCCTCCCGCTGCTGTGGGCCTCCTTACTGTGTCTGCCTTCTGCTGCTGTGTGCCTCCTTGGCTCCCTGCTGTACCAGCCTCCTGCTGCTGTGAACCTCCTGCCTGTCTGCTGTGAGCCTCCTGCCTCCCGGGTGCTGTGAGCCTCCTGCCTCCCGGGTGCTGTGAGCCTCCTGCCTTCCCGGTGCTGTGAGCCTCCTGCCTTCCCGGTGCTGTGAGCCTCCTGCCTTCCCGGTGCTGTGAGCCTCCTGCCTTCCCGGTGCTGTGAGCCTCCTGCCTTCCCGGTGCTGTGAGCCTCCTGCCTTCCCGGTGCTGTGAGCCTCCTGCCTTCCCGGTGCTGTGAGCCTCCTGCCTTCCCGGTGCTGTGAGCCTCCTGCCTTCCCGCTGCTGTGAGCCTCCTGCCTCCCGCTGCTGTGAGCCTCCTGCCTCCCGCTGCTGTGAGCCTCCTGCCTCCCGCTGCTGTGAGCCTCCTGCCTCCCTATTGTACCTGCCTCCCGCTGCTGTGTATGCCTCCCGCCTCCCAGTGCTGTGTGCTTGGCTCCCAGTGCTGTGTGCCACCCTCTCAGTGCTGTATGCACCCTCTCTCCAGTGCTGTGTGCTAAACCCCCCAGTGCTGTCTGTACTCCCGCAGTCCTGTTCATGTCCTCCAGTCCTGTTTGTGCCCCTCTAGTGTTATCCGTGCCACCACCATTGTTGTCTGTGCCAGCAGTACTGTCTGAGCCCCAGCCCCTCCTGTGATGTGTATATGCCCCCAGTCCCTCCTGCTGTGATGTGTATATATGTCCCCAGCCCCTCCTGTAATGTATATATATATGACCCCAGCCCGTCCTGTGATGTATATGTCACGCCCAGGGAAGGGGGTACTCAGTCCCATGCAGTCTGCAAATGGGAATGTCACTCTGGTGGCCGTTGCCCAGTCCCGTGCCCTGGGGCTTCTTTTGTAAAAATGGAGTATTTTCAGGGGTGATAAGAGTTAATGTTCATGTGACGCCACCTGAGGGTTGTGGTTAAAGGTAGAGAACCGCCGCTGCTCAATGTGGGTACTCCCAGTGCTGGTGGTGGTTGCAGCAATGGTGTTAGGCCCTCCGCAGGTAGGACTGCACCTGTAAGATGTAATGGAGTAATAACGGAGACCACAACAGGTTGTCTTTAACCGTTTCTACTCACTTGGACCCAGGGGTTTCTGGTTCAGGTCCCATGGAGTATCAGTGCCAATGTAGTGACCCAGGTTGCTCTGTCACCGGCACTCTCTGTTGGTTGGGTCTCCGTAGCATGGAGCGTTTTGGGGCCCGACTGTCCCTTTTGGGTTACAGTCTCCTTCTCCATACGGCAGGCAGTGCGGACCCTGTGGGGAGGTAAGTTTCCGAACCCCAATCCTAGTTTACTGCTGATGCCCCCGGATTATTTGGTTCGGTGAAGTCCATGAAGGTGTCCTCACCGTGCAGGTGATTATCAAGCCGTGTAGAATTGGCGCCTGATCTAGGGCCCTGTGCCCCATGCGTGCTTAGGTCCCAGCGGTACCTGTCCGTACCCACCCTGGCAACCTCTCTCCCATTCCCCTAGAGTCACCATTGCACGGACCCAGCTCAGGCACATCCACACACTTCTCTGTGTGCCACACGTCTCTCGACTCACTGCTGACCCCTCCCACAAGGTGGGCTAAACCCCAGGACTCGTTCCTTTCCATGGCGACCATCACCTTAGGTGGTTAACTCTCTATGCCTGGTGTGGAGTGGAGAACTAGGATTTTGGTTGTGCTTTGGTGGTATCGGCGCTGGTACTCCAGGTCCCAGGGGGCAGGTCCTGCATCCCCTAGAGCAGTCATGGCGAACCTTTTACAGGCCGAGTGCCCAAACTGTAATTCTAAACCCATTTTTTTTTCCGAAGTGCCAACCAATCCTATTATGTAAATAATTGATTTTAACCTTACCTTTGCAGTCTTCTCTTCTCTTCAGGAGGGGGCATCACGCTCATGCGTGCTTACGACACATGGAAGCTGAGCCCCTGCCCTTTCCAGACACAGCAGTTGGATTGATCTTTCTGGAAATAAATTGCAGCATATTAGACAGAGATTTTAGCATGGATTGCTATCAGATTCCACCCTGTAATCCACATTTACATTTCAAAGTCTGAACATCTTGAAATCCCATAAAGACATACGAGTTGCTCTCCTCCCCTTTCATTGTGTAGTTATGTCCCCTTCCTGGCCACTTCCTGGTAAACATGTCCCCCCATCCTGATATATATTTCCTACATTCTGGTATATTTGTCCACATCATGGCCCCATTCCTGGTAAATGTACCCCATCCTGGTAAATGTACCCCATCCTGGTAAATGTACCCCATCATTGTAAATGTATCCCATCCTGGTATGTTCCCCCATGCTGTTAAATGACCCCATCCTGGTAAATGTACCTCATCCAAGCATGTTCCCTTATCCTGGTAAATGTACCCCATCCTGATAAATGTCACCCTTCCTGCTAAATGTTCCCCATCCTGGCATTTTTCCTCATCCTGGCATGTTCATGTACCCACATCCTGGCATGTTTCCCCCCATCCTTTCATGTTTCCCCTCATTCTGGTAAATGTATCCCCCTTACTGGTAAATGTATCCCCCATACTGGTAAATGTACCCCCCATACTGGTAAATGTACCCCTTCCTGGCATGTTTCCCTTCCTGCTAAATGTACCCCATCCTGGCATGATTTCCTCCATCCTTGCAGTCATGTTTCCACCCATGCTCACAGTCATGTTTACCCCCATCCTTGCAGCCATGTTTCCCCCATCTTTGCAGCCATGTTTCCCCCATCTTTGCAGCCATGTTTCCCCCATCTTTGCAGCCATGTTTCCCCCATCTTTGCACGTTTCTCTCCATCTTTGCAGCCATGTTTCCCCCATCTTTGCACGTTTCTCTCCATCTTTGCAGCCATGTTTCCCCCATCTTTGCAGCCATGTTTCCCCCATCTTTGCAGCCATGTTTCCCCCATCTTTGCACATTTCTCTCCATCTTTGCAGCCATGTTTTCCCCGTGCTCTCCATGTTTTCCCCGTGCTCTGTTTGCCCCGTGCTCTGTTTGAATATGCCCCATGCTCCCATGTTCCCCCCGTGCTAGCTCTGTCCCCCGTGCTCCCATGTTTGCCCCGTGCTGGCTCTGTCCCCCGTGCTCCCCATGTTTCCCCCGTGCTGGCTCTGTCCCTGTGCGCTCCATGTTTCCCCGTGCTGGCTCTGTCCCCCGTGCTCCCATGTTTCCCCCGTGCTGGCTCTGTCCCCCGTGCTCCCCATGTGTCCCCCATGTAGGCTCTGTCCCCCGTGCTCCAATGTTTCCCCCGTGCTCCATGTTTGCCCCATGCTCCCCATGTGTCCCCCGTGCGCTCCATGTTTCCCCCGTGCTGGCTCTGTCCCCCGTGCTCCCCATGTGTCCCCCATGTAGGCTCTGTCCCCCGTGCTGCAATGTTTGCCTCTTGCTCCCCATGTGTCCCCCATGTAGGCTCTGTCCCCCGTGCTCCAATGTTTGCCCCGTGCTCCCCATGTGTCCCCCGTGCGCTCCATGTTTGCCCCATGCTGGCTCTGTCCCCCGTGCTCTATGTTTGCCCCGTGCTGGCTTCTTCCCCCGTGCTCCCCATGTTTCCCCGTGCTGGCTCTGTCCCCCGTGCGCTCCATGTTTCCCCCGTGCTGGCTCTGTCCCCGTGCGCTCCATGTTTTCCCCATGCTGGCTCTGTCCCCCGTGCTGGCTCTGTCCCCCGTGCTTCAATGTTTGCCCCGTGCTCCCCATGTGTCCCCCGTGCGCTCCATGTTTGCCCCGTGCTGGCTTCTTCCCCCGTGCTCCCCATGTTTCCCCGTGCTGGCTCTGTTCCCCGTGCTCCCCATGTTTCCCCGTGCTGGCTCTGTCCCCCGTGCTCCCCATGTTTCCCCATGCTGGCTCTGTCCCCCGTGCTCCCCATGTTTCCCCGTGCGCTCCATGTTTCCCCCGTGCTGGCTCTGTCCCCGTGCGCTCCATGTTTCCCCCGTGCTGGCTCTGTCCCCCGTGCTCCCCATGTTCTCCCGTGCTGGCTCTGTCCCCCGTACTCCCCATGTTTCCCCGTGCGCTCCATGTTTCCCCCGTGCTGGCTCTGTCCCCGTGCACTCCATGTTTCCCCCGTGCTGGCTCTGTCCCCCGTGCTCCCCATGTTTCCCCGTGCGCTCCATGTTTCCCCCGTGCTGGCTCTGTCCCTGTGCGCTCCATGTTTCCCCCGTGCTGGCTCTGTCCCCCATGCTCCCCATGTTTCCCCGTGCTGGCTCTGTCCCCCGTGCTCCCCATGTTTCCCCGTGCTGGCTCTGTCCCCCGTGCGCTGCATGTTTCCCCCGTGCAGGCTCTGTCCCCCCCCCACATCTTGGCACAGCCGCACAGAGGCTAAAAATAAAAAAAAAACTCACCTTCTGGCCCCCACTCCTCCACTCCTGCGTCCTCAGTCACTTCAGTTCCCGCGCGGCCACAAGACACCAGCGCCGCCTACTGACGCTCCTCCGTCTCCTAGGCAACAGGCCTGCAGCCCAGGAGAGGAGGCGTGTCAGAGCGAGGAGAAATGTCTCCTCTGCTAAACACCAGTTTGAGCTGCTGGCGCGACCACACCAGCAGATCAAAGTGGCGCAGTGTGGCGACAGCGCGCGTGCCAGCACAAACGGCTCTGCGTGCCCTGTCTGGCACGCGTGCCATAGGTTCGCCATCACTGCCCTAGAGGATGCAGTTTCTTGTAGTGCCCTGAGTGGCTCAGGGGCGCTACATTCCCCCTTGGTTAAACACACCACGTCCTCGGGGCTGTAGCAAAGTAGAGTTTTTATTGAACCACAGTGGAAAAGTGAATGGTTAATACATAACATTCTTCCAACACAGGGGAGGCTCATTTCTTACACATTACGGTGAGTATCCCCCCATCAACCCACCATCCAAAAGGTCCTGTCCCTCAGAACCCTCTAAGGAGGCAGGTCACCGGTCCCTGTGGTGACCAGGCCTGTGCCATCTCTATCCAGACCTTTCCTCCAACCTTCCTCTCCTTGGTGGCGGTATCAGTGTCCTGATGGCAAAAAGGATTACACTGGGAGGCACACATGGTGCAACTATTTACAATGTGAGAGTTCGGGTCATTCCCAGTCCAATGACCAGTGGTCCATATTTAAATTAACTTTTTCAAAATTTTTAGTTTTCCGCATTAGGCAACAGGTAAATCAGGTCACTCCTCCAAGAATTATCAACATTTTTCAAAACATTTTTCAGATTTATGCAGATTTTAAAGCAAATAATAAACACACCATAATAACTGGGTAACCTAGTGGAACCATTACCCTCCGTGCCACCCTCCACCGAGGGCCTCTGGTGCCACACCCTAGTGGCGCACCACCCAAGACCCTGATGGCCTTTTTAGCTTTAACCAACAGTGCAAATAGGTTCAACAAGGATGGCACCATGAACATTTGAGGCATTAACTTCTTTGCCACTATCCAACTAGGGTCTCCGGGGCCATGTCGCATCACGCAGGTGCAGGTCACGGTCTGGATGTCCCTGTTTCAGGTGGTCCAGCACATCCCTGTGGGACACAAATATGCTAGCATGCATACCGGGCTCCTTTATAAACCCCCAACCTTTTTGCGGTTCAAACTTATCAATGGTGCCCTGGTACCGGACCCCGCAGGCACTCCAAGTATCTTTGCGCAGGCTTTGTTTCTCCTGCAAATCTCGGACGACCACTTGCCTTTTCTTGGCAGCCCGAGCCCGCTGTTCCTGGTTCAGCTGCCGGATGGTGGCTTGGCAGGACTCCTCATCCATGACAGCCCCTCTGTACCGCAGCAGCCATACCGGACTCCTTCTCAAACCTCACACTCCCCGAACCCGAATAACCCACATCCGGATCACTGTTAGCGGATTTCAGGTCAGGATGGTCACCGGCACCTTCTCTTGTGGTCGCCAGGTCTTCCAGGGCTGCGTCCCGCAGCCTAGCCGTGTCCGGTCTGTTGTGAGAAGTCACATGATCAGTATCACCAAACATCACAGCTGCACCAAAGAGAAGCAGCTCCAGCCATCACAGTAAGGGTCATATATTAGGGTAATTTTCAAACTGATAATTTTTTGCGGCCCCCGAAGTTTGTTAGAAATTTACAAATGGCCCCCAGCAGAAAAAAGGTTCCCCACCCCTATGCTAGAGTATTAGTTTTTTGGCCTGGGAGGTTTACAACTGCTGCCCTTCTTTGCTGTAAGTAATTACTTAATTTTTGGAGGATATTTATTCCTCTTTATGTTGCTATTTTTCTGTTTACTGTAGGGACCTACAAACATCCTGTGACAAGGGTTGTAGGCTTCCGTATTCTAGCCATAATACCAACAAAAACCTCATATTTTTTGTACGTGAGGCAGGCCCCTTTCTGTTAGGCCTTCCATATTAGAGTTCCTGTCCCTGTATGGTGCACAGATGGAGTATAGCTTGGCAGCCCGCCTGATCTAATAGTATGGGCGTCACCTAATAGGCTGCCGGCTTGTGTTTGTGCATCTGCATGTGTGAACCTGCGCTCTATGCAAGCCATCAATGTGCAGTTTTATCATCTAGCAATCGCTCCCTCCATGGTTTGGAAGAGTGTGTGTGATTTGCTCATCCTACACCTGTGATGCCTCCACGTAGTGGGGGTTTGGCTGCATCCTGCTGGAGTATTAGTTTTTGGCCTTGGCGGTTTACAGCTGCTGCCTTTCTTTGCTGTAAGTGTGACGCCCTGGCAAAACCAGGTAGTCACAGATAGGCCCCTGCATAACACCTTTCCCTCACTAGAAAACACACAGCC
Source organism: Anomaloglossus baeobatrachus (assembly GCF_048569485.1). NCBI lineage: Eukaryota > Metazoa > Chordata > Amphibia > Anura > Aromobatidae > Anomaloglossus > Anomaloglossus baeobatrachus. The sequence continues at coordinate 849,054,753 of NC_134353.1, forward strand.
GACCAGAAACCCTAGTCACCCCCCCTTAGGGAAAGATAGACACACTAGTGGGCGTGACCAGGCCATTGGACACGCCCACCCAGGGGTCCAGACAGCCCGGGGCGGGAAAACAGTAGTTAGCGTAGTTTGAAGTTCAGTTTGGGGAGGAGTGTGGGCTGGAGCTAAGTGTAGCTCCAGCAGGAAAGTTCAAGTTGAACGGTACCAGGGTAGGAGCCCTGGTGCCTCTGGCTAGGAGGCAGACGATGGTCTCCGTCAGCAGGAGACGGGAATACGGCTTGGCAGAACCGAGGTGGACCGAGACAGGGTTGTAGCCCGCCGGTACCGACACTGAGAACTGACCCGGAAACCGTAGCACAGAGGGGGTACTCGCACCCTGAAGCCAGAACCGGAAACAAGCGGACTGGTTAATTCACCGATTGAGGCCAGGACTAGAGGTCCTGTCCCACCCAAAGTCCCTCATAGAAGACAACAGCCCACCGATAGGCATAGGAGGTCACCGCCAGGGCCCATAGATCCCACGGGCCAGCGTCTGCGGGCACGGCTCCTTAAGCCACTTCCAGCCGGGAGCGGACTCCTGAGTTTCAGACTAGGAAGTCCACCTTACACAAACAGTGCAGAGGAAAAGAATAGAGACCACCAGCAGGGTGGGGGACCCGAATGCAACCGGCCGCGGCACCAGCCACCAGCACCTTGGTTTACCAGAGACTAGTGTGATTTTTTAACTGTGAGTAAACAAACACTCCTTGCAGTCGCTATACCCTGCACAGAGGCACCGGGTCCCGGGGCAACCATCCCTACCCACGGAGGGGTTAACAACTAGCTGCCACAACATCTCCCCCGGGTGCCCCACCACAGCAGCGGTGGTGTCCCACCTCACCACACACCGTGGGTGGCGTCACGAACTTAATACGGCCTAGCCCGTACATCTATGTCCTCCCATTTATTCGGCGTGTCCGCGAGACCCCTGGATCCGGAGACCCTCAAGCCACCACCCCTGAAGGTCCGGATCCGAGCAGCGCCGGCTGCTGGCAGGGGGCGGCACATAAGTAATTGCTTAATTTTTGGAGGATATTTATTCTTCTTTTTGTTGCTATTTTTATATGGACGTCATCTCCGTCACATTTGTCGACAGATCCGTCGTACGACGGATGTAACGTGAGGCCATCCGTCGCAATTCGTCGCTAATACAAGTGAATTGAGAAAAAACGGAGCCATCGCTGGTTCCGGTTTTTTCACAATTTGAGGAATTGTAACAGATGGTAAAAAACGGATGTGTGAAAAGGGCCTAAGCTGGCTTGCTCAGCCTGGATTTTCATGTACATATCTGGAATCAATGTGCTGTAAAGGCTGCATAGCTGTACTGAGTGTCCTTATTCATGGCTCATATGCTTTGAGGTGGCAATTATTCGCTTACGGTGTCAGCGTGTTGCCCCTGCCGCTTGCATGTATTAGATGATGTGAGCCTGACAAAGGTTGTGTTGATTTGCATCCCCCAGGGCAGCCAGAAGTGCATGTCTAAATTTTGCAGTGGAGGAGTTCCCGGCAATCCTTGCTGAGCTGAGTAGACGGGTCCGTTTGCATAATGTAAGGCAGGGGAAGGGGAGCCCTTTTGTTTACTGAAGTCCTCAGCCTGGCATCTGTCTGATGAGGGAACTTTTCTATATGTAGGGTCATGCATGAATTATGAATGACATCTTCAGTAGCAACCATCTGCAAAAATAAATCTGCTAAAGACATCTTTCTTTCCCCTACATATCTGTAATGTGTTTGGTAATCTTCACCTCTTAAAGGGAATCTGTCAGCAGGTTTTTTGCTACTTCATCTGAGAGCAGCATGATGTAGGCAAGGAGATTCTGAATCCAACAATGTATCACTTAGATTACTGGGTGCAGCCATACTTACAGAATCTGAATTTTTAGGTTTAGTCATGTAGCTGAGTTCAGGGAGCTATCCCCACTCACACCAGGCTCACAATTGAGATTGTACATTGACAGTGAGGTGTTAATCACAGGAGGCGGTGTGTCGGACAGGTGAGTTTCTAGTCCTGTGATTATATAGGTCTTGCTGCTTAAACAAACATAGCAAATAAACAGAACTTTCTATTTTAACACTTGTTGCATGTTGTCTTTAGCTTATATAGCAAAAACCTGCTGACAGTTTTCCTTTAATGACTTCGAATGTCTCCTTTTTTGGCACGGTCAGGTGCATAAATAGGCAGCAGGTGCAGTAGCTGAGCCCCCTCTATACCAGGTAGATGCTAATTGTTAAACAGCCAGCATCTGCTTGTAACAGCAGTGACTGGAGCTAGCTCTGATTGCTGCTGTTTAACCATATAAATTCTGCTATCAAGCACTGACAGTGTCATTCAAATGTGATGGATGCCATTGTACATGTGCATTGGATCCCTCTCCACATTTGTGGATTAGTATGGCAGTTGGGGTCTTACCAAAAGCCCCCGTTGCTGCCATTTTCCATTTTGGTTCTCCTATGAAGCTCAGTCTTTGGCAAAACTATAGACTGCAGAATAGAAATAAAGAGTATAAGCGATCAAATACACAAACAAATACATTAGAAAATGAAAAAAATAAAAAATTAAAATGTTTGAATCAAAAAGAAACAAACAAAAAAGATGTACCAAAACTGTACGGTTACATAAGGCACCCAAACAGCAAGCCACCATCAAGGTCCATCGCTGCAACGTTCAACGTTCACAGGTCTCAGAAAATGGCGACATGAAACTTTTTTTTTTATGTTAATATTTTTTTTTAAATCACTAAATTAAGAAAAGCATTAAAAAAAACAATGAAGATTAAGGTTTTATTGTAATAAAAAAGCAGCTTCCATATTTCTGTCAATGGTATAATAAAAGAGGTTTTCATTTTTGGAAATCTGGAAAGGAGAAAACTGAAAGTGCAATAACAAAAAGCCCTGGCAGGGAAAAGTATGTAGATACAAGTGCTGTGCTCTTCATCTCACACCCTCAGGGTGGCAGTATGTAGTAAGAAGAGATTTACAAGTGTTTTCTTGCTCATACACCTCAGATGAAAGGAGATGGAGCTTCAATATATTGTCAAAATCCCAATAGTTCTAGTAAAGATGGATTCATGCCGACTGAACAACTTTATACAAGTCAATTGGCACTCGTTTATTAGCCAGTTTACACAGGCATGTGCCGATGGGAGCGGAACGATGGCTGATATCATTCCTCATACAGTGTCATGTGTCATGTTATCGGCAGCACATTATCTGTTTACATGGGGGAATATGGTGCTGACAACAAAGATTTTTATGCCTATTTAAGAGATCCGATCACCTGATGGACAAGCCCTTTACATTCAGGAATGAGATCACTCATATGAATACATTGTCATCAACAAAAGACTAAAGATAAATCTGCGGCAGATCTGTGGTTGCAGTGAAATTGTGGACAATCAGTGCCAGGTTTGTGGCTGTGTACAAATGGAACAATATGTCCATGATTTTACTGCAACCACAGATCTGCCAAAGATTTATCTGTGTGTGGGACAGGGCCTAAAGAGCGCCTGCACTTGTATAGTTACAGAAAAAAAACATAGGTCCATCAAGTTCAACCTTTCTCCATCAATTATACTTTTTTTTTTTTTGTCAATTATCTTTTGTTTATTGAGGAAATCATCCAGCCCTTTTTTAATGCAGTTATAGTATCTGCCATTACTACCTCTTGTGATAGTGCATTCCATAATCTGACTGCTCTAACTGTAAAGAACTCGTTCCATTTAGCTGCCAGTATCTCCTTTCTTCAACTCGCAGTGAGTGTCCCCTGGTTCTTAGATTTGTCTTTGGAAGGAATAAGTCATGTCCCAGTCCTTTGCATTGACCACATGTTGAGAAGAGCCATAAGATGAAATACTTAATTAACCTCTTGATATAGAGCATTGTGAGAAGTGTGTTCAATTAAATCAATTCTTTATATATAAGCCAGTCAGTCTTCAGAGGAACCCAAGATGGCTCCCGATGACATCACAGACCCTACCATCAGCATGGATTCACCAGATGACGTCCCTCCTATCACCATCACCATGGATCCATCCAATGACGTCGTAGACCCGCCTACGATGACACCCACCAATCAGCTCATGGACTAACACATTGATCAACCCACTGACCAATGGACACATCCAAGTATGCTCATTGTAGAGCCGACCATGCCCCTTTCCTAGGTTATATAAAGGTATGCCCTTGAATAAATCAGGCAGAGTCTGGGCCGACTTTTGTCGAGGAAAGATGAATATCCGACTGTGTGTCTGATCTCATTTTTCAAGCATGCACTCGATCCACACCAATTAGAATCAGGCAGTAGGCAACTTGTGGAAGAGTCCACCCTAAAGGCCGCTTTACATTCTACAATAAATCTTACGATGTGTCGGCAGGGTCACGTCGTAAGTGACGCACATCTGGCATCGTAAGTATGATTGTAGCGTGTAAAACCTCCGTTCAATTGCGATTGAACGAAAATCTGTTCATCGCATGCACGTCGTTCATTCCTCAAAGATTGAACGTGCGGTTGTGCAATGTTCCCGAGGCAGCACACAACGCAGTGTGTGACACCCCAGTAACATTGAACGACAGCTTACCTCCATCCGCGGCTCCTGCCGACAATGCGGAAGGAAGGAGGTGGGTGGGATGTTTACGTCCTGCTCGTCTCCGCCCCTCCGCTTCTATTGGCCGGCTGCCACGTGACGTCGATGTGACGCCGAACGTTCCTCCCACTCCAGGAAGTGGACGTTCGCCACCCACATCGAGGTCGTATGGACGGGTAAGTACGTGTGATGGGGGTTAATCATTTGTGCGGCACGTTCAACAAATTGAACATGCCACACATACGATGGGGGCGTTGCAAATCGCATACGATATCGTATGCGAAATTGCAACGTGTAAAGCAGGCTTAACACACACATGTATTTATACATGTTAATGAGATTGCCTCTGTGACTTCTTTTTTCTAAACTAAACAAGCTCAACTCTCACCATATGGGAGGCCTTTCATCCCTTGTAATAATTTAGTTTCCCGCCTCTGAACTGACTCTTAATGTCTGAGTATCCTCTACAAAATGTGGAGCCCAAAACTGGATCCCATATTCCAGACAAGGCCTTACAAGTTATTTAAGCAGGGGTAACAATACGTCATTTTCATAGTGACTAAGAGCAATGTCCTGCTGTAGTGATCCTAGTCCTCGGCCCCCATTTCTAATATCAGCCAAACATATTTACTAGGTTATGCCAGATCAAGACTAGGACTGTTACACTTTTCCTCCTACCCCTTCTTCTTATTATTATTAACCAGCTACCTACTTCTAGGTCTTGCACTTCCCTACCTTCACCCTTCTCCATATCACTGGCCCAGCCGAAGCTGCTCAGTGAGCTCAAAACTCCTCTCCAGGTTTGAAATGTTCCATAGTGTTGCAAGCTGCTTATTTAGATCCGTTATTTGGGCTTCCAAATATTTAACACACTAACATCGAACACAGACATATTCACCATAAAACAGATGTTTAAGATCATGAATACATCCTTCAAGATACGGTCACAGGGTAACGGGATAACTGGACCGGGGCTCCTAAACTGGCCCTCAGGGTCGGGGGGCCCTAGCTGTTCCTGATCCAAGAGATACATCTGAAGGTGACGATGTCTGGGCCGCCTTCCTACTCCTAATAAACTTTAATTGGCAGCAAATCTTTTACAAGATAATATAACATATAACATAATGTTTTAGTATTGCTGGTGACCTGCACCTTTAATACAGAGTACTGGAAACTTTCACGACAGAGACCTCCTCCACTGTCATCTGTAAATTAGCTTCTTTTTTTTCTTCTTTTTTTTTAGAGACGAAACAAAACAATCCAATATTAAGATAAGTCACATTTTTTACATAAACAACATACAACAATGGATAGCTAAAACAATCAGATATAGTCATCCACCAATCAGTTTTTAGTTCAGTTTTTATTATTACAGGAAAAATGAGTAAAAACAAATAATGTCCAGTAGGAATAAGAAAAAAGGATTAACAAAGAGGGAAAAGCACAAAGGAATAAACCATAAATCAAACCTCATCCTGTGACCGTACGGCCCAGGTACAATCTAAGAATCAGAATGCAGAAAATCACATTATTCACTAGAGTGCTTAAACCTGACCCGTAAAACCAGGTTTTTACAAAAGGCTTCATACTTAGTGTACAGGGAAGAAGTCAAATCCTTCATATACATTAAATAATTGACATTAGAAATCCAGAGGGACATATCGGGAGGCTCGGCCTTCTTCCATAACAAAGGAATACAGGCTCTGGCAGCCATCACAAAAAATCTCAGCAAAGAAGGTTTATAAGAGCAGACAAAGCTGTATGAGGGATAGTTTATAAGTCTCACAAAGCTATAGGAGGGATAGCTCAGGGCTGAAATCATAATACAGTTATATTTCTGATAATATTCTTTAATGTCGTCCAGAAAGACTGTAATACTGGGCAAGACCAAAAAAATATGAAGAAAATCCCCTTCATCTGATCCACGTCTCCAACACCTATGATCTACTAATGGAAACATTTTGGTTAATTTCACTGGAACCCTATAACACCTGGAGAGAAGTTTGAACTTCTCATTCTGTAGCCTAGAATTTATTGAGGATTTATGTGCTCAGGGCAACACCTTATCCCTCTGTTGTTTGGTGATGCCCGATTCCTCTTCCCATTGCGATAAAATAACTAGGAAGGTGCTGGTCTATTGGATTGACTAGCACTGAATATACGGAAGAAAGTGTATGAAGCAGCACACCCTCCCCTAAACAAAGATTTTCAATTGCCGGGGGGTTTGGTCATAAGTTGGTAGGGAGAGACGAAAATAAGTTGGAGAGAACGGAATTTATCTAGGCAATCCAGAGCCGGAAAACAGGGTCTAACCAACCATGGTGGAAATTCGGAGAACCAATAATTGGAGATAGAGGATATGGAATGAAGAAGAGACGTTTTTCTGGAGCAGCAAGCAAGAGTACTACTGATTGTGGAATGAGATTTCAGTAAAGGATAGGAAGCTGATAGAAGCCATGGAAGAGCAGACCAGAAGAGCTCTGAGAAACTTTGTTCAATTTTTTTCCCAAGGCTTCACTGAAGTGTGCCTTCATCAGTCATTAACTCTAGTAATATGAGTGGCCAAACAGTGAGTTTTTAAATCCAGAAGGCAGAAACCAAGTATGATTTTTGATCTACACACTAAAGGCCCATTTACACACAGCGACATCGCTAGCGATGTCGCTGCCGATCGCACCTGCCCCCGTCGTTTTTGCGTCACAGGCAAATCGCTGCCTGTGGTGCTGTGGCCGGCAAACTACCTCTTCTCTAAGGGGGCGGTTTGTGCGGCATCACAGCGATGGCAGGCGGCCAATAGAAGCGGAGGGGCGGAGAGTATCCGAAGGAAAGACACGCCCACCTCGTTGCCGGAGGACGCAGGTACGGTGTTGTTCGTCATTACTGGGGTGTCACACGTAGCGATGTGTGCTGCGTCAGGAACGACGAACAACCTGCTTCCAGCACGAGCAACGATATTATGAAAATGAACGACGTGTCAACGATCAGCGATAAGGTGAGTAATTTTGATCGTTAGCGGTCGTTCATACGTTTCACACGCAACGACGTCGCTAACGAGGCCGGATGTGCATCACGAATTCCGGGACCCCAACGACATCTCGTTAGCGATGTCGTTGCGTGTAAATGGGCCTTAAGGACAGTGGTAATCTCGTCAATTTATTAGTCCAAATAAAACCTATTTGTAGGACTGCGAAATATTTGAAAAATAGCTAGGAATTGTAATAGGATGTTAATTAGTTTCTGTAACAATTTTATTCTTATTATAATCAGTTCATGTGACTATAACCTGTGAATATCAAGGTTCAATGTCGATCGTTGTATTTTTAGTCATTCATCAAGGCATCTTTCGTGGACTAGTGACTCTCAGACAAAATGTGGCCGCCTTTATTCAAACGATTAGAGTCTCGTAGGATAAATGTCCATTCTGGTTGAAATCATCTACATACATAATCGCCAGTTTCTGTAACCCTATTCCAGCATGCACCGTGGCACTGCCAGTTGCGCAGTTCAAACTGCGCCTGTGGAAGTGGCATACACGTCACCGCAGCTTCCGGGCACGAATGTTTGTGTGTGTGTTCTGATGTGTGCGTTCTCATGTGTGAGTGTGTGTTCTGATGTGTGCGTTCTCATGTGTGAGTGTGTGTTCTGATGTGTGTGTTCTCATGTGTGAGTGTGTCTTCTTATGTGTGAGTGTGTATTTTGATGTGTGTGTTCTGATGTGTAAGTATGTTTTGATGTGTGAGTCCACCAGATGCAGGAGAGGATGGCGTGCAGCACAATCACACACACATCAAACTGTACAAAACAATGTACCACCTCCAATTATAGTCACAACAGGTTACAAGAGACCATATAGTGTAAACACACACAGCACAAAGGGGAGACACATAATGAGCACAGCTCAAGAAACACAACACCAGATACCAATATACAGCACACAACAAGGAAGAGACAGTGCACAGGTGAGAAAGAGGTAAAATGACCCAAAACTTACAATGCACAAATGCGGAGGGATGACATACAACAGATATGTTGGAAAGCGCAAACGGTGACACATGTCCACTGCTCCTGTCAGCACCACTAAGCAAAGACAGATGTTCATTTAACCACATTCCCGATGCGATAGCATCGGGCCTATTTCTAGTTTAAGTTTATCTTAATAAACATAAGACCATGCAGACAGCTGACTACATATGTTGGAACTCCCACCACCAGCAGTTGCCATTATATTCTGCTTCAAACCATGTAGCCATGGCCCACCATAGATGGCAAATGTGTCAAATGCGAGCTGCCAGACGTTATCGTTTTAAGTTAACATGGACAGACCTGATGAGGTTCTGAACCAAATAATGTATTATATAAAATATTAAGGGTCATTTATTCATATGCAACAATTTTTTGAGAAATGACCAGGTACCCCTTCCTCTACAGTTGAAGTCTCCTATATCGCCATATTTTCCATCTTTTACAGATCAGGGAATTTAAATAAATTTGGTCTTTGTGGAGAAAATCCTTCAGTAGACTTCAAATAGGTAACATCTACCTTTGGTTCCAACAATGTCCATTTCATTAATGGCCTAATGAAAAATAAGTAACCAGCTATATCCAGGAAGGTGAAAATGAAGTTCACATCAAAGGAATTTAACAACAGAGGTGTAATCTGTGTTCTGTAAATAAGGGGGGGGGGGGTTCTCACTAGATCCCACAAAAAAAGTCTGTTCTAGTGCCAAGCTGAAAAAAGCAAAATAAAAAAAGGGAGGGGTGGAACTCAATAAAGTCTGGAACAATTATAGTAGCACAGTGAGATAAGGTACTAACCTTCGTTAGTAGAGTACAAATCTATGAAAATACACCTCGTAGCAGGTGTGGGCTGTCTCTCTGTAATGCTGTGATCCTCTGCTGCCATCTGATTCCAGAAGATATCCAACTGTTATAGAAGCCTCTTGGGAAGCAACATTTGGATGGGCGCTGCTACAAGAGGTATCGTCTTTGAGTTGTTGTTTTGATACAAATTTTGCACTTTCATTGGGTTCATCCTCCTGACTAAGGTTCAAAATTTGCAGCGAAACACGTCATTTTTATATCCTAATAAATTTGCCCTTCCAAATGTTGTTTCACAAGTGTTTTCTAGAATGATCCAGAACCAAGGTGAGACTTCATTATGGCCGTCTGATTCTGGTTTTATGTACCATTGATATTGCTCACATCATTGGTCTCCTGAAGTGTGGTTGACGTGTACTAATATATTTATTCACACTATTATGCAGACTCATCTCCTTGTCATGTCCTTTTACATCGTTGTTTTTGTATGCTAGCATAACATCATGTCACTAGTACGTCTTACGCAGCACCATGTTCTGTTTGTCTGTCTGCTCCTTCCTCTTAGGCCCCCTTCACACGTCCGTGAAACACGTGCGTGTTTGGTCCGTGTCCGTATGTACCAGAGACACGGACAAACGTGGACCATTGTTATTCAATGTCTGTGTATACACGTACGTTTTTCCATACGCTCCGTATGTCCGTGTGCGTGACACGTATGTGTATCCGTGCCTCACGGATGCTTGTCCGTTTTTGGCACGGAACACGCACACGCGCATCCAATGATAGTCTATGGGTGCGTGAAAACACGTACGTGACACGGATGCATCTACGTGTGGTCCGTGTCCGTTTTTTCAACTTTGCTTGTAATTAATGTATCTCTTTATTGCCAGGTGTCTTCAATTTACTTTGAGCTGTATTTAATGTCATTTTGCAGCCTGCAGGCATTAAGGAAGGAGTGTGAGGCTTCATTTGAGCGTTTGTTCAGCTTGTTTTTGGTTTAGTGCTTGAAAAACTCAACAAGACCCAGTATGGAAGCACACCAAAAAAACCAAATCCGGATTAGTGGCTCATTAAGTTGGAAAATGTTAATTAACACCAGCATCAACACATTGAATCATTAATGTGATGACAATCCACAGAAAAACGTTCTTGAAAAACGGATGGCAAACGCTAGTGACACGGATCACACACGGACTCTAAAAACGGACAAACGGATGAATCATACGGACATACGGAGACAACACGGATGTTACACGGAACAAGAATACGGATGAAAAAACGGACAACGGACATGAAAAACGGACCGTGAAACACGTGCGTGATTTTAACGGACGTGTGAAGGGGGCCTTAGTGAGGGACCAGTGATGACCGCAGCAAGAAGAAGTGACACACACTGATTTACCATAATTGAACCCAGATTCTCATTGTTGTGGTGATCACTAATTCACGTCACTTCCAAACAAGTATCATAAGATTGCCCATCTGCATTCTTGCACTTAGGCTCAAACAATCAGAGGAAATTCAGCAGAACTTGACAACATCATGGACAGACATTAAGTAAAAAGCAAGGAAACGCTGTGCTCAATTCTAAGCTGCATTCCTCGCTCTCTGGCCATTTCCTTAGTTCTTAGTGAAAATAAGCTGGAGGAAGATGAACATTGCTGGCATTGTAATTAATAAAGTGAGATGTGTTTTGTCTCCTTCAGAACATGCATTGTACAATAATATGCATTACATTATATTTCATACCTGTCACAAGATCAGAAAATAGAGATTTTCTAGAGCTCCTCTGAAACAAAATACAAAAAACTGCTCAAAACAAATGGAAACTATTATTACAATGATCAATACTCATAATAAACAATAAATCTTAATAAATAGAGAGGAGAACCTGATCCAATAAAATATATAGGTTTATTAAATAAAAAAAAAGTTAAAAGAAAAGCAAATTTAAAATCCTACAAAACAAAAATATATACTGGCCCTTTAAGAATAACTAGTACTATCATACTGTGGATAAAGTGACAGGCAGTTAACACATGATTAACATATACAGTGCATTGAAAAAGTATTCATACTCTGTGAAATTTTTTCACGTTACGCCCACAAACCAAAATTTATTTTATTGGGATTTTATGTGATACACCAACACTAAGTAGCAAGTATTCGTGAAGTGTAAGGCAAATGATATCTGGTGTTCTAAAAATTTAAAAAATATACATCTGAAAATTGTGTAGGGCATTTGTATTCCACCCCCTGTAGTCTGATATCCCTAAATAAAATCCAGAGTGACCAATTGCCTCCAGAAGTCACCTGATTAGTAAATTGAATCAACCGGTGTAATTTATCACAGGAGCGGGTCGGTTGCATGCATCTCTATGCAGCTGAGACGCTCCTGTCCGGAAAGTGTGAGTCCGTGACGAGTGATGCAACGTGAGACTCGTGCGAGATACACGCGAGGCACTCACAAGTGTGACACCAGCCTAAGGCTAAGACCCCACTTTGCTTTTTACCTGCTTTTTACCTGCTGTTTACCTGCTTTTTCAACTCAGCTTTGCAGTGCAAACCCCAAATGGCAAAAACAATTGACATGTCAATTGTTTTTGCCATTTGGGGTTTGCGCTGCAAAGCTAAGTTTTTGCCCAAATTTCTGCCACAAAAAGGCTGCAGTTTGAACTGCATAGTGGGGTTTAGAAACCCAAATTCCCATAGACTTTGCTTGAAAAGCAGAATACATCCATTTTGGCATTAAACGCTGCAGTTGAAAAAGCAGGTCAAAAGCAAAGTGGGGTCTTATCCTAAGGGTACGCTCACACGACCGTGAAAATCGGACGAGTGCAATGCGAGAAAATCTCGCATTGCACTCTGACCAATGTTAGGCAATGAGGGAGAGCAGTTGGGCAGCTTTTATCGCATCCAGATTCTGGATGCGAGAAAAGCGGCAGCATGCTGCGATTTTCTGCTACAGCCGTATATCTCGCACCCATTCAAGTGAATGGATGCGAGAGATACATCGGACTGCACTCGGATGTTATCCCAGTGCAGTGCGATATACGCACAGGCTGACAATGGAGGAGGTGGGGGGATTAACCCCTCCTTATCCTCCTCATCTCCCGCACTCAGCTTCACAGCTGTGACCCGATCGCAAGATCGGGTTACAGTCGCATGACACTCGGCTCTGGCTCGCAGTGTGACGCCCTGGGCAAGCCAGGGGTCACAGGTCATCACACCACCACACCCTACACCCCAGCTAGGCACATCTAAGCTAACCCAAAAATCCTTGTTGCCTTCCTCCAGGAGCTGGTGTTCACACCAGGGGGTGGGCCAGGCGGTTGGCTCCGCCCACCGAGGAGTTCACAGCCCTGGAGGCGGGAAAAACCAGTGAGTCAGCTCAGGGAAGAGCTAGAGTGAGGAGTAAACAAGCAGATGAGTTTAGGAAGTGAAAGTAGAAGGAAGTGAAGGAGTAGTGGAGCTAAAGTGAAAAGTGACAGAAGTAAAGCCTGAAGTTAGTCCGGATGTGTGCCCCGGGCTGAGAGACAGCAAGGTCAGCAGACGGCGGTGATTGTCTGGAGGGGGTGACTGCTCGGAGGTTGCTGGAAGGACCGCGGACGGGTGGTGGCCCGGTGGTCTGGAGCAGTATACAAAGGACAGTTAGCACCAGGGCAGGGGCCTCTCGGACCCCGGCAAGGCTAGGAGTCGCCATAATTTGCCAAATCCGTCAGTGAAGGGGACGTCTGTCTCCAAACAACCAAGTCCCGATTGAAGGCAACAGTCCAACCATTAAGGAGGAACACCGCCACCGCCAGGGCACCAGTTTCTCAGGGCCAGCGCCTGCGGGCAAAGTAGGGCTCCTCCGGCCCATATCCAAGCCGGCGAGCGGGTTACCGGTGGGAACCCATCGCAACCATCATCAACATAGGTGCAGGACAGAGGGATCGTCACCGTCACCTACTGGGGAAAGCAAGTGCAGCCGTCCGTGGGAACCGTCTTTCCAGCCGTGTGTTTTACCGAGAACTGTGTCATCGTCTCAGGCTGAGTGAGTACCACAGTGCCGCAAGGCACCGCGCTGCGCCCACCAAGCCCTGCATCTCCCACCTCATCACTGGGCCCCGGGATCACCAACCCCTACCCACGGAGGGGCAACACAACAACTAGCTGCTCACTACCATCATTCCCGGGATCCTCATACAGAGCAGCGGTGGTGCCAACAAATCACCACAACCGTGGGTGGCGTCACGGACAATAGACTATATCCCAAAACCCAATCCCCTTTCACTCACGGGCGAGGAGCGCCGCTCGAGACCCCTGGGATCCGGCCCACCGCTCGAGCCACCACTGAGCAGCAGCAGCCGGACCCGAGCAGAGGGGTGAGTGCAGTGCTGACACCCTCCTCCCCGCCCGCGACAGCAGCAGAGCCTGAGCCGGGAGTCATTAGCATATCGCATCCGATGCTCTCGCATCGGATGTCATACGCTCGTGTGAGTCCAGCCTAATACAGATATTCTGTGAAGACCTCAGAGGTTTGAGAACATTGGGGATCAAACAGCATCATGAAACCAATGAACACATCAGATGGGTCAGCCGAAACTGACATCCCAAGTAAGGAGAGCACTAATTAGAGAAGCAGCCAAGAAGCCCATAGTCACTCTGCAGGAGTTGCTGAGATCCACAGCTCGGATGGGAGAATCTGTTCACAGGGTAACTATTAGTAATATACTCCACGTATCTGACCTTTATGGAACAGTGGCAAAATGAAAGACATTTTTTGAAAGCAAACCATAAGTCGTCTTGTTTGCAGTTTACTAAAAGCCATGTAAGGGACACAGCTAGAATGTGGAAGAAGGAGCTCTGGTCAGATGAGACCAAAATAGAACTTTTAACACTAAACGCTATGTGTGAAGGAAAACTATCACTGCACATCACCCAGGAAACACCATCCCCACGGTCAAACATGTTGGTGGCAGCATCATGCTATGGGGAGGCTTTTCTTTAGCAGGGACAGGGAAACTGGTCAGACTTGAATAGTTGTATGGAGCTAAATATAGCGCATTCCTAGAGGAAATCCTGTTAGAGGGTACAAAAGACTTGAGACTGGGGCGTTAAGTTCACCTTCAAGCAGGACAATGAACCTTAACATATGTACATGTAGCCAGAGCTACAATGGATGGTTTACATCAAAGCAAATTCATGTGTGTGAAAGGCCAAGTCACAGTCCAGCCCTAAATCCCATTGAGAATTTTTGGCAAGACTTGAAAATTGCTGATCGCAGACACCTCCATTGAATCTCACGGAGCCAGAGCTGTCATGCCAAGAAATATGGGCAAAAAATTAAGCCTGTAGAAGTGAAAAGCTGGTAGAAAATATTTTCCAAAAGACTTGCAGCAGTAGCTGCAGCAAAAGGTGATGCTACAAAGTATTGACTTAAGGGGGCTAATACAAATGCATGTCCCAATATTCTGATATATATTTTTAAATATTTAGAATTCCACGTATCATTTCCTTTACACATCACAAATACTTACTACTTAATGTTGGTATATCACATAAAATCCCAATAAAATATATTTCAGTTTGTGAGTGCAATGAGAAAAATCAATAGAAAACAATGGGATCAGTTCTAGAGTCAGATCCCTCGCTGGAGGGAAAAAAGCAGCAGATGGCAGTGTATGTGTAATGTATGTAAACCAGGTCATTGTTTATTTGGTTTATGAAGTTTGCATCATGAGCAGCCATATATAGAGTCAGAGGCTTTATTACCGTAGAGCAGACCTGGGCAAGGGGCGGCCCGCGGGCCGGATGCGGCCCGCCTACTGTCTGTGACCGGCCCGCCCGTCTTGCTAAGAGTTGGAGGCGTGGCCTGATCTATGCCTCAGCCTTGCTCTCACTGCCGGGAGCTATGATTCCCGCAGTGCAGTGATAAGCAGCTGCCACGCCCCCACTCTGCCTGTCATGCCTCCTCTGGTTGCTGATCACACTCCTCGGATGCCTCCCTTGTCCCCTCCTCTTGCTCTGTCGATGCTGGCCGCGCCCCCTTTGCTTCTACCCTGGGATCCTCACATGACCGGCCACTTCAAAAACGTTTGGTCTACAAACTGAGGTAATGTGCACTTGTGCAGAAGTAGCACCGGTGAGAGGGCAAAGTGGCTGCAGAAGGGGGGAGCAGGGGAGCAGCCCTTGTGCCTTCTCAGGTCCCCCCTGTGCCTGCAATAGAGGAAGCAGACACACAGGGGACTCAGAGAAAGCAGCCAGAGGAGCCCTCAGGCTCTGCTGCTGTGCTGCCTGCCTGTGCCCTCAGCGTCCCCAAGGCCAGTATGCATGCCCCACTGGCCACCACTGTGAGTATGCATGCCCCACTAGCCACCAC
The DNA here is from genome assembly GCF_048569485.1 of Anomaloglossus baeobatrachus. NCBI lineage: Eukaryota > Metazoa > Chordata > Amphibia > Anura > Aromobatidae > Anomaloglossus > Anomaloglossus baeobatrachus. Next base: position 849,070,554 of record NC_134353.1, read on the forward strand.
TGTGAGTATGCATGCCCCACTAGCCACCACTGTCAGTATGCATGCCCCACTAGCTACCACTGTGAGTATGCATGCCCCACTAGCCACCACTGTCAGTATGCATGCCCTACTGGCCACCACTGTCAGTATGCATGCCCCACTAGCCACCACTGTGAGTATGCATGCCCCACAGGCCACCACTGTCAGTATGCATACCCCACTAGCCACCACTGTGAGAGTGCATGCCCCACTAGCCACCACTGTCAGTATGCATGCCCCACAGGCCTCAGGCTCTGTTGCTGCTGTTCTGCCTGCCTGTGCCCTCAGCGTCCCCAAGGCCAGTATGCATGCCCCACAGGCCACCACTGTGAGTATGCATGCCCCACAGGCCACCACTGTGAGTATGCATGCCCCACAGGCCACCACTGTGAGTATGCATGCCCCACAGGCCACCACTGTGAGTATGCATGCCCCACAGGCCACCACTGTGAGTATGCATGCCCCACAGGCCACCACTGTCAGTATGCATGCCCCACAGGCCACCACTGTCAGTATGCATGCCCCACAGGCCACCACTGTCAATATGTCTGTTTCACAGTCCCCAGTAATGTGTATGCCCCCCACTGACCCCAGTAATGTCTATGCCCCCCCACTGACCCCAGTAATGTCTATGCCCTCCACTGACCCAAGTAATGTCTATGGCCTCCACTGACCCCAGTAATGTGTATGCTCCCCACATTTTCATTGAATCTTATTGTTGTTTAACTTACTGTTTGTTTATGAAGGGATAGTATATATACTATATACAGTATTGGGTAGAACTGAGCTAATTACATTAGTCCGGCCCTCTAAAACCATCCCAATCTCTCATGCGGCCCCATGGAAAAATTAATTGCCCACCCGTGCCGTAGAGTCTAGTGTGTTAGGGGCGATTGTGAGGAGCGATCATCATATTTTGGGTGCTGCTTTTGTCCAGTTTTAGATAAAAGCTGAACTTTCCTCTCACCAAGCAAACAAAAATTCCTTGTCAAATCTATCAGAGAAGTGAGTCATGTCTGGTACACTGTCGTCACATTCCAGACATGCTGTGCGACTGTATCACAGAGGACACTATCATATTCCGGTCTTGTAAGTAAAGCACCACAAATAATGATAACAAGGACATGTAATTATTGGCCCCTGAAAACAGATTTATGGTTCGGCATTGTACATCATGCCTTTTTTTGTCAGAGGCATTTAGGGTCCAACATACAGGAAGGAGGTCAGTATCTACAACAGGTCACCGGATGAAGGTCACAAACTATGCTAGATTATGATATATTCTCCTAGAAGTTTTCAATCTGTTTATATTTTAGGCATATGAATACTTTTGGTAGATTTTTTTTTAATCTAAATTACCCTGAAATAATGTTTTTTAACCCCTTAACCGCCGATACGCCTTTTAACGGCGGTAGAAGAGGGAACTTATTCCTTTGCGCCGCTTTTTCACGGCGCTCAGAAAAAAAGTGTACAGCACCCCCCAGCATCAGAAAATCTCCAGGTTTTCAGGTCCTGGGGGTAGCTGAGACCCTGGAGATAACGATTCGGGCTGTTTTTTTCCGGTCCCTGGTCATGTGATCATCGGTATACACCATACAGTGCCTACAAGTAGTATTCAACCCCCTGCAGATTTAGCAGGTTTGATAAGATGCAAATAAGTTAGAGCCTGCAAACTTCAAACAAGAGCAGGATTTATTAACAGATGCATAAATCTTACAAGCCAACAAGTTATGTTGCTCAGTTAAATTTTAATAAATTTTCAATATAAAAGTGTGGGTCAATTATTATTCAACCCCTAGGTTTAATATTTTGTGGAATAACCCTTGTTTGCAATTACAGCTAATAATCGTCTTTTATAAGACCTGATCAGGCCGGCACAGGTCTCTGGAGTTATCTTGGCCCACTCCTCCATGCAGATCTTCTCCAAGTTATCTAGGTTCCTTGGGTGTCTCATGTGGACTTTAATCTTGAGCTCCTTCCACAAGTTTTCAATTGGGTTAAGGTCAGGAGACTGACTAGGCCACTGCAACACCTTGATTTTTTCCCTCTTGAACCAGGCCTTGGTTTTCTTGGCTGTGTGCTTTGGGTCGTTGTCTTGTTGGAAGATGAAATGACGACCCATCTTAAGATCTTTGATGGAGGAGCGGAGGTTCTTGGCCAAAATCTCCAGGTAGGCCGTGCTATCCATCTTCCCATGGATGCGGACCAGATGGCCAGGCCCCTTGGCTGAGAAACAGCCCCACAGCATGATGCTGCCACCACCATGCTTGACTGTAGGGATGGTATTCTTGGGGTCGTATGCAGTGCCATCCAGTCTCCAAACGTCACGTGTGTGGTTGGCACCAAAGATCTCGATCTTGGTCTCATCAGACCAGAGAACCTTGAACCAATCTGTCTCAGAGTCCTCCAAGTGATCATGAGCAAACTGTAGACGAGCCTTTACATGACGCTTTGAAAGTAAAGGTACCTTACGGGCTCGTCTGGAACGGAGACCATTGCGGTGGAGTAAGTTACTTATGGTATTGACTGAAACTAATGTCCCCACTGCCATGAGATCTTCCCGGAGCTCATTCCTTGTTGTCCTTGGGTTAGCCTTGACTCTTCGGACAAGCCTGGCCTCGGCACGGGTGGAAACTTTCAAAGGCTGTCCAGGCCGTGAAAGGCTAACAGTAGTTCCATAAGCCTTCCACTTCCGGATGATGCTCCCAACAGTGGAGACAGGTATGCCCAACTCCTTGGAAAGGGTTTTGTACGCCTTGCCAGCCTTGTGACCCTCCACGATCTTGTCTCTGATGGCCTTGGAATGCTCCTTTGTCTTTCCCATGTTGACCATGTATGAGTGCTGTTCACAAGTTTGGGGAGGGTCTTAATTAGTCAGAAAAGGCTGGAAAAAGAGATAATTAATCCAAACATGTGAAGCTCATTGTTCTTTGTGCCTGAAATACTTCTTAATACTTTAGGGGAACCAAACAGAATTCTGTTGGTTTGAGGGGTTGAATAATATATGACCCTCTGAATAAACTTTTCACAATTTAAAAAAAAAAAAAAAGAAATAACATTCTTTTTTGCTGCAGTGCATTTCACACTTCCAGGCTGATCTACAGTCCAAATGTCACAATGCCAAGTTAATTCCGAATGTGTAAACCTGCTAAATCTGCAGGGGGTTGAATACTACTTGTAGGCACTGTATACCGTGATGACGAGATAGTAAATATCAGCGCCAGTACAAAAATGATTTATCTCCCACCTGGCATGATCAAACATCTCAGATAGGAGATAAATCTCCTCCCAGGTCCCCTCCGATTCCCTGGTGTGGTCAGTGCCCCTCCGGCCCCAACTCCCTCCTGGCTAGCCAAAATGGCCAGCGCGACTGGCGGCGCATGCTGTATTCACCAGACAGAAATGTCATCCCCAAGTCCCCGCCCCCCTCGCTCTGCCTCGGAATGTCCCGGACGTCCCCTGGTGCAGCGGTGATCCGACGTGATCCCCCCTCCTCTTCAGAGAAATGTCGGCCGCATACGCAGAGGGCCGACTCAGCACCGGCTCCCTGCTAAGCAGCGACACTAAAGTTACTGCCACTCACACAGCCCTGGTATAGACCCGGGGAGGGTGAGTGCAGTATTATCATGTCACTGCAGCCACTCTCCTCACATGGAGGCTCTGCACTCCCAGAAAATAGGGTGTATGTTCCCTGAGCGTGCCACCCCATATTCTGGAAGGTCCACAGTCGTCGTGGGACCTCCAAATTGGATTACGGCGGACCAGATTTTTGTTTCTCTTTTCAATAAATTGGTGAAAGAGGGAATGTGTTGGGGAGTGTTTTTTCAAATAAACATTTTTTTTTCTTTATTTTTTGTTTTTTTTTTATTATTAACAGTAAATGATGTCGGGTAACTGATAGACGCAGTGACATCACAAACCCCAGGGCTTGATGCGAGGTGACGGTACACAGCTGGTATCAACCCCATATATTACCCCATTTGAAACTGCACCAGGGCAACAGGATGAGCTGGGGAAAAGCACCAGAATTGGCGCATCTAATGTGGCCTGCTATTTATGCTGGGAAGGGCCAAATAACCATGGCCCTTCCCACCCTGATAATACCAGATAACAGCTGTCTACCTTGGCTGGTGATCCAATTTGATGTTCACCCCATGTTTTTGTTTTTTCTTAATTATTTATAGATAATTATAAAACACAGCCCGGGGTGACCTCCAAATTGAATCACCAGCCAAAGTAAAGCTGCCAGCTGTGGTCTACAGGCTGCAACCATCTGCTTTACCCTTGCTGGCTGTCAAAAATGAGGGGGACCCCCCCGTCTTTTTTTTTTTAATTATTTATTTATTTTAGGGCTAAATACAAGGCTAAACACCCTTTAGTGCCACATGAAAGTCAATAAAGAGCGCCAACTTAAAATATGCAGGGGGTGGGACATTATATATGTGTTTAACATCAATCCATCTATCAATACTAGCTTTTTAGGCAGTGTGCCAACAATCAGGATTTGAAGCATTTTGGATGCAGAGTTTTTTCACTTCGTCCAAAACGCTGCGTTCTGCAATACGAGTACAGTGGACGGATTTTTAGAAATATCCTGCCCACGTCGCTTCTTTTCTCTGCAGCATAAACAGACCTGCGGCGGCTTCCTGAGCAGCAGGATGTCAGTTTCTGCTGTGGAGATGAGAGTGTTCTTCGGCGGGAGAATAAAGTCCGCAGAGGCCCGGACCTGGATTGTATGCATGGGCAGCTGCGTTCTCCCTTGGACAACACTTACATGTCCTAAGAAGGGCTGGCAGCAGGGCCGTATTTACCATTAGGCACCCGTGAATGCGGGGGGGCGGCACCTTCTAGCAGTAAAAAATTTTTTTTTTTTTTTACATATCCATTAAATCCGCTGTATTTTCGGAGGGGGGAGGGGGGAGAGGCGCACCTCCATTTATTTGTATCCGCATCAATTAAGACGCGAATGCAGACAAACTGCGGCAGCCGGGCACAGAGAGCTGATTGACCCCGGAACTGCCGGCGCCTGCACTTCCGGGGTCGCAGGCGCGCCAATCAGCTCCTTCCTCTGTGCTGCGTCCAATGTTGTGTGGATTTCACATGCAGAGCTCACAGCAGGACGCCGCAGAGGACGCCGCGATGGAAGCCGGTGTCAGAAGAGGATACTCACGTGAGCCAGGAAGATGACAGCGGGCCCTGGAGCAGAGAGTCTGATACTGGGGGAGGCTGATGCTGGGGGAGGCTAGGAGGGGGGGAGGCTGATGCTGGGGGAGGCTGGGAGAAGGAGGCTGATGCTGGGGGAGGCTAGGAGGGTGAAGGCTGATGCTGGGGGAGGCTGGGAGGAGGGAGGCTGAGGCTGATGTTGGGGGAGGCTGGGAGGAGAGAGGCTGATGCTAGGGGAGGCTGATGCTGGGGGAGGCTGGGAGGAGGAAGGCTGATGCTGGGGGAGGCTGGGAGGAGGGAGGCTGATGCTCGGGGAGGCTGATGCTGGGGGAGGCTTGGAGGGGGGAGGCTCATGCTGGGGGAGGCTGATGCTGGGGGAGGCTGGGAGGAAAGAGGCTGATGCTGGGGGGGGGCTGATGCTGGGAGAGGCTGGGAGGAGGGAGGCTGATGCTGGGGGAGGCTGGGAGGAGGGAGGCTGATGCTGGGGGAAGCTGGGAGGAGGGAGGCTGATGCTGGGGGAGGCTGGGAGGAGGGAGGCTGATGCTGGGGGAGGCTGGGAGGAGGGAGGCTGATGCTGGGGGAGGCTGGGAGGAGGGAGGCTGATGCTGGGGGAGGCTGGGAGGGGGGAGGCTGATGCTGGGGGAGGCTGGGAGGAGGGAGGCTGATGCTGAGGGAGGCTGATGCTGTGGGAGGCTTGGAGGAAAGAGGCTGATGCTGGGGGAGGCTGATACTGGGGGAGGCTGGGAGGAGGGAGGCTGATGCTGGTGGAGGCTGGGAGGAGGGAGGCTGATGCTGGGGTAGGCTGAGAGGAGGGAGGCTGATGCGGAGGGAGGCTGATGCTGGGGGAGGCTGATGCTGGGGGAGGCTGGGAGGAGGGAGGCTGATGCTGGGGGAGGCTGATGCTGGGGGAGGCTGGGAGGAGGGAGGCTGATGCTGGGGGAGACTGGGAGGGGCGAGGCTGATGCTGGGGGAGGCTGGGAGGAGGGAGGCTGATGCTGGGGGAGGCTGGGAGGAGGGAGGCTGATGCTGAGGGAGGCTGATGCTGGGGGAGGTTGGGAGGAGGGAGGCTGATGCTAAGGGAGGCTGATGCTGGGGGAGGCTGGGAGGAGAGAGGCTGATGCTGGGAGAGGCTTGGAGGAGAGAGGCTGATACTGGGGGAGGCTGGGAGGAGAGAGGCTGATGCTGGGGGAGGCTGGGAGGAAAGAGGCTGATGCTGGGGGAGTCTGGGAGGAGAAAGGCTGATGCTGGGGGAGGCTGGGAGGAGGGAGGCTGATGCTGAGGGAGGCTGATGCTGGGGGAGGCTGGGATGAGAGAGGCTGATGCTGGGAGAGGCTGATGCTGGGGGAGGCTGGGAGGAGAGAGGCTGATGCTGGGGGAGGCTGGGAGGAAAGAGGCTGATGCTGGGGGAGGCTGGGAGGAGAGCGGCTGATGCTGGGGGAGGCTGGGAGGAGGGAGGCTGATGCTGGGGGAGGCTGGGAGGAGAGCGGCTGATGCTGGGGGAGGCTGGGAGGAGGGAGGCTGATGCTGAGGGAGGCTGATGCTGGGGGAGGCTGGGAGGAGAGAGGCTGAAGCTGGGAGAGGCTGGGAGGAGAGAGGCTGATGCTGGGGGAGGCTGGGAGGAAAGAGGCTGATGCTGAGGGAGGCTGATGCTGGGGGAGGCTGATGCTGCGGGAGGCTCGGAGGAGAGAGGCTGATGCTGAGGGAGGCTGATGCTGGGGAGGTTGGGAGGAGAGAGGCTGATGCTGGGGGAGGCTAGGAGGGGGGAGGCTGATGCTGGGAGGGGGGAGGCTGATGCTGGGGGAGGCTAGGAGGAGGGAGGCTGATGCTGAGGGAGTCTGATGCTGGGGGAGGCTGGGAGGAGAGAGGCTGATGCTGGGGGAGGCTGGGAGGAGAGAGGCTGATGCTGGGGGAGGCTGATGCTGGGAGAGGCTGGGAGGGGGGAGGCTGATGCTGGGGGAGGCTGGGAGGGGGGAGGCTGGGAGGAGAGAGACTGATGCTGGGGGAGGCTGGGAGAAGAGAGGCTGATGCTGGGGGAGGCTGGGAGGAGAGAGGCTGATGCTGGGGGAGGCTGATGCTGGGAGAGGCTGGGAGGGGGGAGGCTGATGCTGGGGGAGGCTGATGCTGGGGGAGGCTGGGAGGAGAGAGGCTGATGCTGGGGGAGGCTGGGAGAAGAGAGGCTGATGCTGGGGGCAGAGAGGCTGATGCTGGGGGAAGCTGGGGGAGAGAGGCTGATGCTGGGGGAAGCTGCGGGAGAGAGGCTGATGCTGGGGGAGGCTGGGGGGAGAGAGGTTGATGCTGGGGGAGGCTGGGAGAAGAGAGGCTGATGCTGGGGGCAGAGAGGCTGATGCTGGGGGCAGAGAGGCTGATTCTGGGGGAAGCTCGGGGAGGGAGGCTGATGCTGGGGGAGGCTGGGAGGAGAGCGGCTGATGCTGGGGGAGGCTGGGAGGAGGGAGGCTGATGCTGGGGGAGGCTGGGAGGAGAGCAGCTGATGCTGGGGGAGGCTGGGAGGAGAGAGGCTGATGCTGGGAGAGGCTGGGAGGAGAGAGGCTAATGCTGGGGGAGGCTGGGAGGAAAGAGGCTGATGCTGAGGGAGGCTGATGCTGGGGAGGTTGGGAGGAGAGAGGCTGATGCTGGGAGAGGCTAGGAGGGGGGAGGCTGATGCTGCTGGAGGCTCGGAGGAGAGAGGCTGATGCTGAGGGAGGCTGATGCTGGGGAGGTTGGGAGGAGAGAGGCTGATGCTGGGGGAGGCTAGGAGGGGGGAGGCTGATGCTGGGGGAGGCTGGGAGGGGGGAGGCTGATGCTGGGGGAGGCTGGGAGGAGGGAGGCTGATGCTGAGGGAGTCTGATGCTGGGGGAGGCTGGGAGGAGAGAGGCTGATGCTGGGGAAGGCTGATGCTGGGGAAGGCTGGGAGGGGGAAGCTGATGCTGAGGGAGGCTGGGAGAAGAGAGGCTGATGCTGGGGGAGGCTGGGAGAAGAGAGGCTGATGCTGGGGGAGGCTGGGAGGAGAGATGCTGATGCTGGGGGAGGCTGATGCTGGGAGAGGCTGGGAGGGGGGAGGCTGATGCTGGGGGAGGCTGGGAGGGGGGAGGCTGGGAGAAGAGAGGCTGATGCTGGGGGAGGCTGGGAGAAGAGATGCTGATGCTGGGGGCAGAGAGGCTGATGCTGGGGGAGAGAGGCTGATGCTGGGGGAAGCTGCGGGAGAGAGGCTGATGCTGGGGGAGGCTGGGGGGAGAGAGGCTGATGCTGGGGGACGCTGGGGGGAGAGAGGTTGATGCTGGGGGAGGCTGGGAGAAGAGAGGCTGATGCTGGGGGCAGAGAGGCTGATGCTGGGGGAAGCTGGGGGAGAGAGGCTGATGCTGGGGAAAGCTGGGGGAGAGAGGCTGAAACTGTGGGAAGCTGGGGGGAGAGAGGCTGATGTTGGGGGATGCTGGGGGGAGAGAGGTTGATGCTGGGGGGGCTGGGGAAGAGAGGCTGATGCTGGGGGAGAAGCTGCTGCTGAAGGCGGGGGAGAGAGGCTGCTGCTGGGGGAATGGGAGAGAGGGGCCAATGCTAGAGACAGAGGACAAGGGTTGAGGGATAGTGCAATGACAAAATCGATGGGGGGAGTGTAAAGACTCAGAATGAGAGGGGGGCAGCATTGGGAGCTCATTATGGAGAAAGGGCAGCATGTGTGGGCTCAGTATGGAGTGGAGCAATGTAGGGGAGTCAATATCAAGAGTGGGGTAGTGTGTGTGTGTGGGGGGGTGTCTCAGCATAAGCGTTAGTGTGGTGGTCTTAGTATGATGAATGGGGCAGCATGGAGGTGTCATTATGGAAAAGAGGAAGGCAGCATTAGGAGCTCATGGAGAGGGGCAGCATGCATGGGACATTGTGAGGAGGGGGCAGCATGCATGGGACATTGTGAGGAGGGGGCAGCATGCATGGGACATTGTGAGGAGGGGGAAGCATGCATGGGACATTATGAGGAGGGGGCAACATGATGTGAGGTCAATGTACAGATCATATTTCATAATTGAGGAAGGTGTGGTGGGTATAATTTATAAGGGAGGGTAGTGTGTAGTTTATTAGGGGCAGTGTGACAGTCACAGTATATAAGTGGGGACGGTGTGGTGGGAATATTTTATACTCATGCTATGTTTTGATGTGCCTGTGGTGATCCCCATTGGGGGGGGGTTAGTGCCCTTCGTTTCTCATTGATACTTTTCCAAGTGTTTTACAGAGTAGATCTGCCTTAAACAGATGTCGTGTGCGAAAACTCATAGTGTTACGTTGTCACTAAGGGGCGCGACCACTTAAAGTGCCTAGGGCAGCACGAAGGCAAAATACAGCCCTGGCTGGCAGTGTAACTAGATCGTGGGCACATAGCCTAAAAGTAATACATTTGGCGTTACAGCAACATTTTTGTGAAGTACCTGTTGGTTCAAAATTCTCACTATACCCCTAAATAAAATCCTTGAAGGGTCTAGTTTCTAAAATGGGGTCACTTGTGGGGGTTTCTGCTGTATAGGTAACTTGGGGGCCCTGCAAATGCGACATGGTGCCCGCAATTTATTTCAACTTTTACAAAATTCAAATCATGCTCCTTCCGTTCCGAGCCCTCCCGTTTGTCCAAACAGAGGTTTTTTTGCCACATGTGGGGTATCACTGCGCTCATAAAAAAATTGGATAACAAACTGTGGGGTCCATTTTTTGGTATTTCCTCTTGAAAAAGTGAGAAATTTGGTGCTTAAGCAACATTTTTCTGAAAAAAAAATAAAATTTTCAATATGACTACCTAAGGTTATCAAATTCTATGAAGTACCTGTGGGTTGAAAACGCACATTATACCCCTAGATAAAATTGTTTAGAGGTCTCGTTTCCAGAATGGGGTCACTTGTGGGGGAGCTTCACTGTTTATGCACCTCAGTGGGTCTCCAAAGCAATATGGCGTTTGCTAATTCCAGACAATTTTGCAGTCAAGTGTCGCTCCTTTCCTTCCAAGCCCTGCCGTGCGCCCAAACAGTTGATTTCCAGGTATTGGCGAACTCAGGAGAAATTTTATGGTGAAGTTTTTCCTGTTACTCTTGTGAAAAAAAAGTTATCTGGTTGAAGTACCGTAATAATTTTGTGGTAAAATTGATTTTTTTTTTATTTTCACTATATTATAAAATTCTGTGAAGCACCTGGGGGTTCAGGGTACTCACCAAACATCTAGATAAATTCCTTGAGGGGCCTAGTTTTCAAAATGGGATCACCTTTGGGAGGTTTCTCCTGTTTAGGTACCTTAGGGGCCCGGCAAATGCAACATGGTACCTGCAATCTTTTTCAGCCAAATTTGATTTCCAAAATTCGAATATTGCTCCTTCCATTCCGAGCCCTCCCATTTGTGGGAATGTGCTCTGACAACATGTGAGGTATCACTGCCCTCATAAGAAAGTGGGTAACAAACTTTGGGGTCCAATATTTGTAGTTACCTCTTGAAAATGTGAGAGAATTGATGTTAAAATAACATTTTTGTGAAAAACATGACAATTTTCAATATGACAACCTAACATTATCAAAATCTGTGAAGTACCTGTGGGTCCAAAATGTTCACTACAGTATATCCCTAGATAGAAGCCTTGCGGGGTCTAGTTTCCAAAAGGGGGTAATTTGTGAGGGATTTCTGATGTTTAGGTACCTTAGCGGACCTGTAAATGCAACATGGTGCCCGCAGTCTATTTCAGCCAAATTTGCTTTCAAAATTCAAATATTGCTCCTTCTGTTCCGAGCCCTCCCATTTGTCCAAACAGAGGTTTTGACCACATGTGTGTTATCAGCGCGCTCATAAGAAAATGGGTAACAAGTCCATTTTGTTGTGTTATTTATTCTAAAAGCGAATAAATTTGGGGTACAGCAACATTTTTAGGTAACATTTTTTTTTCCATATTGCTTTAGTTCCGGTGAAGCACCTGAAGGATTAATCAACTTCTTGGATGCAGTTTTGAGTACTTTGAGGGGTGCAGTTTTTAGAATGGGTCACTTTTGGGTATTTTTTGTCACCTAGGCTTCTCAAAATTACTTCAAATGTGATGTTGTCCCTAAAAAATGGTTTTGTAAATTTTGTTTAAAAAATGTAAAATTAGTGATGAACTTTGAACCCTTTGAACTTCCTAAACCCAAAAAATATTGTTTACAAAATTGCGCTGATGTAAAGTAGACATGTGGGAAATGTAATTTAGTAACTATTTTGTGGACAGAACTCTCTGATTAAATTGCGAAATTTTCAAACATTTCATGAAATTTCCGATTTTTTTCACAAATAAAAGCAAAAGATATTAGCCTAAATTTATAACTATCCTGAAATACAATATGTCACGAAAAAAACAATCTCAGGATCACCGGGATCCGGTGGAAGCGTTCCAGAGTTATAGCCTCATAAAGTGACACTGGTCAGAATTGCAAAAAAATGGCCTGGGCATTAAGTACAAAATTGGCTTCATCCTTAAGGGGTTAAACAAAAAAAAAAAGTTTATTATAGGGTGTGAGGACATAGGGATATATTCTGAGCTATAAGCCATATTCCTATAGCCGCCATCTTGTCAGGGTTGTGTGTGACTGGGCCTTCAGGTCTAAAGAGGCTTCAATCAGTATGCTAATGAACCTGAGGAACCTGTCTGTTTAGCAGTGGCTTTAGCAGAAGGCAATCTTCTATTATATGGAAATTAGCTGAGCTGTTAAGCTGGGTTCACACATAGCAACAGCGACAACGATGTCGCTGTTACGTCACCATTTTCTGTGACGCAACAGCGACCTTGTAAGTCGCTGGTATGATCACTGCTTAGCTGTCAAACACAGCAGACGCAGCAGCGATCATAACGACACGCGTCGCTATGGAAGCCATGCTGCACTTGGTAACTAAGGTAAATATCGGGTAACCATTACCCGATATTTACCTTGGTTACCAGCGCACACGCTCTCCTAACCAGGGTACACATCGGGTTAATTACCCAATGTGTACTCCGGCTACGTGTGCAGGGAGCCAGCGCTAAGCGGTGTGCTCTCACACGCTGCCAGTGCCGACTCCCTGCTCACGTAGCTGGAGTACACATCGGGTAATTAACTCGATGTGTACTCTGGCTGTGTGCAGGGAGCCGGCACTGGCAGCGTGAGAGCGGCGGTGCTAGTAACTAATGTAAATATCGGGTAACCAAGGAAAGGGCTTCTTGGTTACCCGATGTTTACCTTGGTTACAGCTTACCGCAGGCTGCCAGACGCCGGCTCCTGCTCCCTGCTCGCTTCAGTTCGTCGCTCTCTCACTGTCACACACAGCGATATGTACTTCACAGCAGGAGAGTGACGAGCAAAAAATAAAGCAGGACATTCAGCAACGAGTGGCGACCTCACAGCAGGGGACAGCTCATTGCTGGATGTCACACACAGCGACAGCAACGGGACGACGCTGCTACGTCACAGAAAATGGTGACGTAGCAGCGACGTCATTGTCGCCGTTGCTGTGTGTGACACCACCTTTAGACCTGGAAAAGAACAAAAGGGGAGGAAGACCCCCCTCGGTGACACTGTGGAAGGAGTTCCTACCTAATTAACAGGCATCCTGAAGTCCCGAGACAGACCGGCACCAGGAATAAATGTTCAATATTTCGTGAGCCGTGCTTCCTATAAATATGTCAAGCAGACATTTGGCATCGGGGCAGGCTGCCGAGTCCAGCACATATTTTATATAGGCGTGGGGCCTTTGTAGGTATCCCAAATTTGATATGGGCAAGTGGGGAACCAGCAACCTACACATGTGTCCTATCATTGTGAAGGTAAAATCATAACTGTAAAAATGAGAGCTTTGGCGTCTGCCTACGATGTTCCCAGGCAAAGTTATGACCAATAATCACTTTGGGATATTATTTTAGAGTCAAGACAGGGGTGGAGCAGTGCTCCCCTGTGAGTTCACAGGCAGGAGGGGACATGGATTGTAGCCAGTTTAATAAACCCAATTCAGCCATTTTTAGTCGTCTTTGCTCGGGGGTCTTGTGTTTGAGAACACATGTGAGAAAGTCCCTGGAACCCTGGTCAAACAGCACCCCCCTGTGGCCAGACGCATAAGGTAACTGCATGATCTGCCTCTGTTTGTAACCATGCCTTATTTGTAGATGTACTCTGACCTATATGTATATTCTGTAAGTCCCATATTGTATATATTGTAGTTTCTAGTGTACCTTAGGCTGAATAAAATATATAATTAATCTTGGGCTGTTCTGTTATCTTGATCCTGAACTCCACGTCTGTGTGCTCAGCTTAATAGTTATCGTAATCGATTGGTGGCAGCGAGTTTATGCCAAGGATCATTGTGGGGCGGCCAGTGAGATTTGGGGAGGTTTAGATATATTTCCGTCCGCTGAGGTCGGGGGAATATATACCTAAAGCGGGCTTTACACGCTACAACATATCTAACGATGTGTCGGCGGGGTCACGTCGTAAGTGACGCACATCCGGCATCGTTAGTGGTGTTGTAATGTGTGACAGCTATGTGCGACTGCGATTGAACGTAAAACCGTTCATCGCACACACGTCGTTCATTTCCTAAATATTGCATGTCGGGTTGTTCAATGTTCCCGAGGCAGCACACATCGCAGTGTGTGACACCCCGGGAACGATGAACAGATCTTACCTGCGTCCCGCCGGCAATGTGGAAGGAAGGAGGTGGGCGGGATGTTTACGTCCCGCTTATCTCCACCCCTCCGCTTCTATTGGCCGGCTGCCATGTGACGTCGGTGTGACGCCGAACGTCCCTCCCACTCCAGGAAGTGGATGTTCGCCGCCCACAGCGAGGTGGTATGGAAGGGTAAGTACATGTGACAGCTTTTAATCGATTGTGCGACACGGTCAACAAATTAAACGTGACGCACGTACGATGGGGGCGTGTCACATCGCATACAATATCGTATGCTTAATTGAAAGGTGTAAAGCAGGCTTTACTCTCACCGGGAACCCTTCAATCATCGGCATAGTAGAAAAGCGGCCTCCTGGCTTATTGTCGGGCAATTCCATAATTGGCCTGACTGTAAGAGAGGCGCTAGAGAGCGCGTCACGTTCTCTGTCTGTCGGCAGGGTGGTGGAAAGGGGGGCTGTAGCTTCCGCTTCCTACCCCCCTGTTTGTGACATAGGGTTATAGTAAAATCTAAATCTACTAAGCATCACAATACACAGTAAACTTATCTGATAGTTCTGATCTGTAGCACTTATCTCTCTACATCTTAAATTGCAAGGTCAGTAAAGACTGCTTTACACGCTGCGACATCGCTAAAGCGATGTCGTTAGGGTCACGGAATTCGTGACGCCCATCCGGCCGCGTTAGCGATGTCGTTGCGTATGACACCTACGTGCGATCAAAAATCGTCGCAAACACGTGTAAAATCTCTAATCATTGACATGCTCCCCTATTCCCAATTATTGTTGCTGCTGCAGGTACGATGTTGTTCGTCGTTATGCGTGACACCGCAGGAACAAGGAACCTCACCTTACCTGCGGCCGCCGGCAATGAGGAAGGAAGGAGCTGGGCGGGATGTTCGTCCCGGTCATCTCCGCCCCTCCTCTTTGATTTGGTGGCCGCTTAGTGACGTTGCTGTGACGCCGAACAAACCGCCCCCTTAGAAAGGAGGCGGCTCGCCGGTCACAGCGACGTCGCTAGGCAGGTAAGTAGTGTGACGGGTCCGCGCAATTTTCTGCGCCACGGGCAGTGATTTGCCCGTGACGCACAAACGATGGGGGCGGGTACGCACGCTAGCGATCTCGCTTGCGAGATCGCAGCGTTTAAAGCGGCCTTAACTCCGATCTCTCATCTACCAAACTATGTTCTATACTGAGATATGACCACATTAAAGTTTAATTTTGATTTGGTCATGAATCTGTCAAAAGGAGGTTTTTTTTCAAATATCGCCGACGGCCATGGCAGCGTCAGGATCTGTGGAAACTGAAGGTTCTGGAACTTTGCCTGCTAACTTCTCTGATGTCTGTGATCAATGCAGGCAAAAAAGGTGTCGACCCACAGACATGTATTTCATTGGCAGGCTAGCAAGAGTTAATCACTGCTGAGCTGCTTATTAGTCTTCTTTGATCACATGCTGTGGGAGAGTCAGTCACTTTGCTCTCCTCCCTTTATATGCTGGCTGGACGCTTCCTTTAATGCCAGATATAGCTTCTCTATACAGATCTGATGAGGTGTTGTGATTCAGACTAACTTGTGTAGTACTTCATTGCTTTGAGTGTTTGTGGTCTTAACCCTTGTTGTCTTTTCGTTACTGCCTTCCTTCTCTTGCTTTTCTCCTTAGTGTCTTACTGTTTCTTCCTGTGAGTTTTCAGTGTGTTTGAGTTTTGTTTTTCTCCTGTCTCTCTTTGTGTTGCGATCACACTCCTGCCACTTCCTTCCCCGAGGAGGGGGGGACAGTTTAGTTCTGGTCAGGAGAATAGAAAGGCACAGGACTCCAGCATCTCCACTATCAGGGGTATCCAGAGGTTAGTATAGCCTAGGGTCCCCTAGCATGAGTGACAGTATAGAAGTCCCCTGTCTCTTGCTATCTTACAGTCGCATCATGACAGGATTAGCTTAAAAGATTATTCAGTTATAGACCCTGCCATTCAGGGAAATAATGTTAAAGATCACTGGTTTTACCATTCCAGAGAAAAAAGTTATGTGACGCCCTGGCAAAACCAGGTAGTCAAACAATAGGCCCCCGCATAACACCTTCCCTCACCTAGGTTACATACAGCCAACCTGAAACCCTAGTCACCCCCCCTTAGGGCAAGACAGGCATACCAGTGGGCGGGACCCAGCGATTAGGGAACGCCCACCTAGGGGTCTAGACAGCCCGTGGCGGGGAAACAGTCAGTCTGAAGTAGATGAAGTTGTTCAAATTGAGAGGAGTGTGGGCTGGAGCTAGGTGTAGCTCCAGCAGAGGAGAAGTTCAAGTTGAACGGTGCCAAGGTCGGAGCCCTGGTACCTTGGCTAGGTGACAGACGGTGGTCTCCGTCAGCAGGAGACGGGAAGACAGCTCGGCAGATCCGAGGAGGACCGGAGCAGGGTTGGAGCCCGCCGGTACCGACACAGGAGACCCGACTGGAAACCGTGCACAGAGGAGGTACTCGGACCCTGAAGCCAGGACCGGCACCAATGGCCTAGCTAATCAACCGATTGAGGGCAGGATTACAGGTCCTGTCCCAACCAAAGTCCCAAAAGTAGACAACCACCCACAGATAGGGATAGGGCAACCGCCAGGGCCCATAGATCCCACGGGTCAGCGTCAGCGGGCACGGCTCCTCAGGCACACAGCAAGCTGGGAGCGGACTCCCGTGTTCCACACTGGGAAGTCCAAACACACAACCACAATCAGTGCAGAGGAAGAGACGGCGACCACCAGCCCGGATAGGGGACCAGAGTACAACCGGCCGCGGTGGCCAGCCACCAGCACCTTGGTTTACCAAAAGACTCATGTGATTCAATTACTTGTGAGTAACCAAACATCCCCTGGTACGTCCGGGCGCGCAGGCCCCTGCTAGCGCCATACCCTGCACAGAGACACTGGGCCCCGGGGCAACCATCCCTACCCACGGAGGGGTTAACATCCGGCTGCCATGACAACGTCCCCGGGTATCCCACAAGAGCAGCGGTGGTGTCCTACTTCACCACACACCGTGGGTGGCGTCACGAATCAAATACGGTCAAAGGCGTACGACTACGTCCCCCTTTTCATTCAGCGTGTCTGCGTGATCCCTGGGTCCGGAGGATCCCTCAAGCCATGCAGCGGGTCCGGATCTGAGCAGCGCCAGCTGCTGGCACGGGGGCGGCACACCCCAATACTTGGCGTCACAAACAGGATTCCACCCCATCCACCTACCTGGTGGAAGAGCGCCTTGAATCGGACAGTTAGCGGTGATCCGTTGAAAAATTTTCAGAAGTCGCCATTTTTGCCACCATTTTTAGGCGGGAAAAACTACAGCCCAGCGTCTTCTCCCCCGAGAAATGGTGCAAAGCTGAAGCCCCGCCCCCTGGGAACATGGCCGAAGCAAACAACACCCTGAGGCCGAAAACAAAACTAACCTGCCGCACGAGGGAGTGCTTGGAAAAGACCAAGGGGGGCGGGTGAAGAGTCTGCAGCATGTGACCCGAGCAGATAAAGGGCAGAGATGCCAGGACTCTGCGACCCTTTTGTTGCTGGACACCGACAACAAAACATAGCCGACCAGTCTGGCAAACCAGCAGTGGAGGAACCCGTGCCCGGAACAGCCGATTGGGTGAAAGCCCAGACCGAGCGCATGTGCCGCAGGATCCAGGCTCAGGCCAGCTTCTTGCTGAAGCGATGGACGGCCGAGATGACGGAACTGGCTGCAGCCGTGCGGGCCCGTGAAGTGGAGGCGACCTCGGAGGAGCGGGTAAGCGACCCACCAGGACCGTTCCACCAGGCTGAGGGGCCCGGTCTGCCCCCGTACGCCACGCCGCCTTCCTCACTGCCCGTGCGTGCGGCCGACACCCCGGTCGGTCCGCTGCCACAAGCCACGGCAGCAGTACCCGTTCCATCTGCCCGTGAGGACCCGCCAGCGAAACCCTCAGGCCGCGAGCACATCACCGCTCCAGCACCCGTACCAGCTCCACGCCAGACCAAAGCCCAGAAAACACCCCGTCCGGCCCCAAGCCAGGCCGTGACCCTGATGACATCACCCCCGGTCCTGGAGAAGGCAGCTCCCGCAACGACGGCGGCCACGGCAGTCCGTCCGGCCGCAGCGGATGCAGCCCCTGACCGGAAGTTAGCGCCGCCAGAGATGCTGACCGCTCTCAAGTCCTCGGCCTCGGTTGAGACGCAGCGGAGATGCACTTGTGGGGCAGAAGAGCGGGCCATGACACAGTGGAGCCCTCCATTGCCAGTGGTGCCGGTCGTAGCCGGCATGGAGGGAGTCCGGCTGGGCCCAGCCCCCGCGCAGGTGGAAGAAGAGCATGCAGCAAGTGCTCCGTATTGGGAACGGCAGCTGTGCCAGCTGAGCAAAGAAACAGCGGCCCAGGAAAAGAGAAAGGCGGAGGTCCTGTTCCCGACTATACTGAAAAAGACCATCTCCGCAATGCCACCTTCCGGGTGCGGGGCCCAACATACCAAGGCCAGGTCCGGCACTTCAATGCCCAGAGAGGCTGGGGCTTCATCTACAAGCCGGGCCTGGAGGCAGAGATCTTTGTGTCCTGGAGGGATGTGGCCCCTCATCTGCCTGTTGGCCACCCAGACCGACACCTGGAGCCCGGAGAATTGGTCTCGTACACCCGGCATTGCGGAGAGAGGGGGTGGTTCGCCCTGGATGTCAAGAGATGCGTGAGCGATGGAGAAAAATTCTACCTCCGCCCCTCTCCGCCACTCTCCAGCACAGAGAATGAAAGTTAGGTAGTGAAACCCTGGCTACCCCAAGTGTGAGTTCCCCGTTGGGACTGTTAACCCTTTAAAATTCCCGTTTAAAAGTTTAAAAATGGACCATGGCTGTGAACTGGCAGGTCAACCCAAAAACTATTATAAATAGTCCCTGACCAACCTTCTCACCCTGCTGCAGTCTCTGAAGAGGCTGGTTGGAGGAAGGGCCTGCGGTAGAGTCGGCCGAGGCCCAGTCACCACCAGAACCGGTGACTACACTCCGAGTCAGGGGTCCCCTGGATGTGGGGCCCTTGAAAAAAACTGCCGGGTAAGGAACTGTTTACCCGGCATGTAAAGGGCAACACTCGGACCTGTCCTGGACTTGGGCAAGGGGTGCGCACCATTGCTTAGCGGTGGCACCAGGGGGCAGGTTGTTTTGGGTGGGGGTGAGGTGACAAGGACCCAGTCCGTCCCGTCTCGGTTTTGCATGTGTAACATTTAAGAAAAGTGCATTCCGTAAGGGAAGAAAAACAAAATGTACCACTGTTAGTATACTTGTAAAATGTTCCTTTTTCTCTTTTCAGTTCCTGTTAAATAAATGTTGGTGGTCGGACAGCTCGCTGACGGTCTGTAATAAACCAAGGGGGAATGTGATGCCCTGGCAAAACCAGGTAGTCACACAATAGGCCCCCGCATAACACCTTCTCTGACCAAAGTTACATACAGCCGACCTGAAACCCTAGTCACCCCCCCTTAGGGCAAGACAGGCACACCAGTGGGTGGGACCAGGTGGTTAGGGAACGGCCACCTAGGGGTCTAGAGAGCCTGGGGCAGGAAAACAGTCAGTCTGAAGTAGATTAAGTTGTCCCACTTCACCACACACCGTGGGTGACGTCACGAACCGAATACGGTCAAAGCCGTACAACTACGTCCCCCTTTTTATTCGGCGTGTCCGCGTGACCCAGGGTCCGGAGGATCCCTCGAGCCACGCAGCGGGTCCGGATCCGATCAGCGCCGGCTGCTGCCACGCGGGCGGCACAGATAAGGTTACATATCCTACCATTCTGAGGAACACAGATAATTTATAGATTGTACCATTCAAGAGAAGAGCAATGAGGAATAGAGATCCTGCCTTTCAGGGGAACAAAGATTAGGATTCCAGATTTTACCATTCAGATGAATAGAAATAAGGATTTTAAATCCTACCATCCAGGAGAAGAGAGTTAAAGGGGTTATCCGGCTTATTTTGAGTTTTTTTCATTATTACCCTATTGGGCTACATTGGGGCAGGTAAGTAGATAGTGAGCACTTACCTGCCCTGCTGTCAGCCCCTCTCCCCCGGCTCAGAGTGGTCATGTGACCGCTCCTGCCGCTATTTTGCTGCTTTCGGTCATTTCATGTCAACATGGGCAGGGCCATGTTGACATGCAAATCTGGAAACAGCATGTCGCCTCCCTGCTGGGCGGCTACAGTGCGATGAGCCCCGCCCCCCTTCCCTGCACCCTCCCACACATTCCCCCGGACCCCTTACTCTCCCCGCAACCTCCCCCTGCACTGCTGTGGAGTCTGTGACCTGGGGGAGGGGTCTGGCGGCGGCTGCCATGGTGTCACCGCCAGCACCGGACCCCCTGCTCAGGATCGCACATTCAAATGTACCGGCATCACAGATCACAGATGCCGGTACATTTGAAAGCGCTGATGAGAAGAAGCATTGCGCTTCTCATCACTGTCCCGCTGTCTGTGCTCTCTTCAGCACAGCGGTGACGTCACTACTGTGCTGATATGTCCAGAGCACAGACAGCGCGCGAACGTGCAGGAGCGGCGGGGACCGAGGACGGGTGAGTATGTACTCCCTACATGTGTTGACTAGGGAGGGGGTCGGTGCAGAGCGCCGTGTGTGTGTGTGCGTGCGTGCGGTGCAGAGCCCGATGTGTGTATGCAGTGCAGAGCCCGATGTGTGTATGCGGTGCAGAGCCCCGATGTGTGTATGCTGTGCAGAGCCCGATGTGTGTGTGGGGTGCAGAGCCCGATGTGTGTATGCGGTACAGAGCCCGATGTGTGTATGCAGTGCAGAGCCCGATGTGTGTATGCTGTGCAGAGCCCGATGTGTGTGTGGGGTGCAGAGCCCGATGTGTGTATGCGGTGCAGAGCCCAATGTGTGTATGCGCTGCAGAGCCTGATGTGTGTGTGCGGTGCAGAGCCCGATGTGTGTGGGGTGCAGAGCCCGATGTGTGTATGCGGTGCAGAGCCCGATGTGTGTATGCGCTACAGAGCCTGATGTGTGTGTGCGATGCAGAGCCCGATGTGTGTATGCGGTGCAGAGCCCTATGTGTATGCAGTGCAGAGCCTGAAGTGTGTATGCGTGTGCAGAGCCCAATATGGGTATGCGGTGCAGACCCCGATGTGTGTATGCGCTGCAGAGGCTGATGTGGGGCTGTTATTTGCAATGCTGTAGTGATGAGTGAGAGGTCAGTGCTGGGGCAGAATACTGACAGGGAATGTGTGTGCAGGGGGCGGGCAGGGGGCGAGGCTGGACACTGGGGTGGGGCTGGACACTGAGGCCGGGCGGTGCCAGCTGTGACTGGGAGGTTTAGCACAGGAAGTGGTCAGTTTGCTGGATCTGAATGTAAACAAAGAGCTGCAGAGAATAAAGGAATAATTCAAGAGGAACAAAAGTTAGAAAACAAAAAATAACAATGTAGGGGTGATTAATATGACAATACAGCACAGATTAGCTTAAACTCAAAAATTTTTGTTATGTCGGACAACCCCTTTAAAGGTTTCTGATCCTCCCAATCAGGGGACGAGAGGTAAGGATAACAGAGATAAATTACAGATTTTACCATTTAGGAGAAGAGAGATAAGGGCTAGAGATCATGACATTCAGGAAATTCAGTGTGTAGGGAGGGAGGTGGAGCCAGACTCTGTTGTCATTTATTTCATTATGTCCAGCAGAGTTCTGCTTCTCTGGCCAATCCCCTGCCTGCAGGTGCCATATTAGACAGCTTCTTCCCCCTCTCTGGTGTCTGACAATTTAGTTTGTTTCTGTTTGCTTGTAAGCTATGTTCTGTTCTGTTCTGTTCTGTTCTGTTCTGTTCTGTCTGCCTGCCCATTCTGTACTACTTCCTGCCCTGTTTGCCTGTTTGGCACTGTCTGTCTGGTAAGTCCATTTTTGTTTCAGCTTTATCTTCTTGTTTTCACCCCGGCTTCCTTCTGTTTGTTACTGGCCTCTCGTCGCTAGTCCTCATCTGTTTCCTGTAGCTTTACTTATTTGTCCCCTCCGCATCTAGTCTGCCCATGTCTCTGGGTTCTGCCTTTCATTTCCTACACCCTCCTTGAGTGGTACCTAGCGACTATCTGCAGCTCAACCTAACCTCACCACCAGAGGCTCTAGTGAAGTCTAGGAAGCCATTTAGTTTTCCCCTCTGGGGTAAGCCCGGGTCCCATGGCTCAGTGGGTCCACACAGATACTACCATTCAGATGAAGAGAGAGAAGGGTTACAGATCTTGCCATTCATGAAAACAGAGGTAAGGGTTACAGATCTTATCATTCAAGAAAGAGAGAAAAAGGTTACACATCCTGCTGTTCAGGAGAAGAAAAAAAAGGGTTAGGCCCCTTTCACATTGCGTTTTTCTCTACGTCCACAGGTCCCGTCGGGGCAAAGCGTGTTCCGGACGCATGCGCCCGACAGGGCCATTCACTGTTATGGAGCGCACTGCGTTAGCGTGTGCTCTGTTTTGTGCCATTTTGTGCACATATATACGTTTCTGCAGACGGACACCCGAACATAGACCACCTACGTTCGGGTGTCCGTCTGCAGAAACATATATGTGCACAAAATGGCACAAAACAGAGCACACGCTAACGCAGTGCGCTCCATAAGGCCCGTTTCACACGTCAGTGAAAAACACAGACGTTTTTCACTGGTGTGTAAAACACGCACATGTCCCTGCGTGTGCCGTGAATCACGGCACACGTGGGTTGTCTAAGTGCAATCCGGGCTCCATTCTCCGTGGCCCGTGATTGCACTTAGAAATCAACTCACCTGTGCGCGCTCCGGCTCTCCATGGTGCTGATCGCTCCCGCGGTGCAGCATCCGGCCGGCGCTGACCCCTGCAGCAGCTGCTTCCGGGTCGGCTCTGTCGTGCATCATTAATATGCGCAACAGTAATGAGCCGGCTTAGAAGCAGCAGGGAGGACGGGCTGCAGAGAGCGCCGCTGAAGCCGGGTGAGTAAAAATGATTATTATTTTAAATGCACGTTTTTTTCTGGCACGTGTTTCACGGACCACACCACTGCGTGGTCCGTGGGACATCAGTGATGCCAGAAAAAAATGGACATGTCTCCGTGCGGCAATCACGCACACGCGGGTACGCCGCACGGAGACACGTGCAGTGACAAATCACTGACGTGTGAGCAGACCCATTCATTATAATGGGTCTGCGTATGTCAGTGATTCTGGTACGTTTAAAAAAAAGCGCAAACGTACCAGAATCACTGACGTGTGAAAGGGGCCTAACAGTGAATGGCCCTGTCGGGCGCATGCGTCCGAAGCACGCTTTGCAGAGTGGGGGAGGGGCGGTCCGGACGGATGCCCCGACGGAACCTGTGAACGTAGAGAAAAACGCAATGTGAAAGGGGCCTTACAGTTAATGGTTACAGATTGTACTATTCAGGAGAAGAGAGATATGAATAGAAATTCTGCCTTTCAGAGTTTAGGATTACAGATTTTATCATTCAGGGGAAGAGAGATAATGGTCATAGATCCTAAGGGTCCCGTTACACATAGCGACGTACCAGCAATCCCACCAGTGATCCGACCTGGCAGGGATTGCTGGAACGTTGCTACATGGTCACTGAGGGGCTGTCAATCAGGCAGATCTCCACAGCGACCAGCCATCAGCAACCCGTGTAACAACGGCTCCCTGCACACTCAGAACCAGTGCTCGTTGGTCTTCCGCCATCAAACACGCCGATGCGTGCTACACAGCGGGAGACCAATGAGCAAAAAATGGTCCTGATCGTTTTGTCACGATCAGCGACCTCGCAGCAGGGGCCCGCTCGCTGCTGCTTGTCACACACAGCAATATCGCTAGCGAGGTCACTGATACGTCACAAAACCTGTGACGTTTCAGCGATCTCGCTAACGATCTCACTATGTGTGATGGGGGCTTTACAGATCTTAACATTCATGAAAACAGAGATAAAGATTATAGATCCTACCATTTATGAGAAGAGAGGTAAGAGTTACAGATCCTACCATTCAGGAGAAAAGAGACGACGGTTAGAAGACCAGAGCTGCTAAATGAGTCCACTGATGTATTTGACTTTTTATGTATCCTGTATCTTTCCAATGTAATGTGAATACATAGTAGCTATAGTGGCCATTCATGAAATGACCATTCATTGTAATTATAAACATCACGTGGACATTTTGAGGAGTTAATAAAACAACAAAGGGTTGTAATAAGAAGTATGTAATGGCAAGATCCAGACACAAGAGTAGTTGTAAATGGTTTGAACAGAAAAGCGTCTTCTTTATAGTTGGCTTAGGC
The DNA here is from genome assembly GCF_048569485.1 of Anomaloglossus baeobatrachus. NCBI lineage: Eukaryota > Metazoa > Chordata > Amphibia > Anura > Aromobatidae > Anomaloglossus > Anomaloglossus baeobatrachus. The sequence continues at coordinate 849,094,646 of NC_134353.1, forward strand.
TAGTTTCACACTTGCGTTGTTTTGACGCAAACGGAATCCGTCGCTAATGTAGTACAGTTCATTTATTTACATTTGAAGTGCGTTACTATGGCGCGTGTGTGTGTCATGCAGTACCCGCTTGTGTCCACACGATGTCGCGCTTCCACTGTAAATAAATGAACTGTACTGTATTTGTAACGGAGCCCAAATCCGTTAAAATAGCGCAAATGTGAAATGGCCTTTAATGTGCTAAAAAATAACATGATCAGTAGCTGTTAAATGAGCTAAACCAGACATGGCTGAACAGAAGAATACAACGCTTCATATCACATTTTAGTGCAAAACGCTCTTTACAATTAAAGAACACTAAACCCAAGAATGAATGTTTAAAATGAAGAAATATTATTTTCAATATTTGTTATTCTTCAATATACAGTATGTTCGTCTGCAGCATTCTGTACACAATGACTGCTAAGTAGGATAAGAAATGGGAAAGGATTATTTTTAATTTATTGATTATATTTGCTGTCTATGATTCTGAAACTGTCAGACATTTAAAAATCTGCAGAAAACAAAGCGGTAAATATCCTGAAGATCAGCTGCATCTCCCAATGGTGGCCCGGCTGAAGCTCTGTACTGCATAAGACCCGCAACACACATCCGTTTAATTTGTACGTGTGCGGTACGTATTTGCACGTACCGGAGACACGTACACACGGAGACCCATGTTATTCAATGGTAGATGGCACACACACGTAAAATAACACGGAACGTGTGACCGTGTGGTAAGTACGTGTGTGCGCTTTTCTACACGGACGACATGTCCGTTTTTGGCCGGCAGAACGCAGGCACGGACCCGCTTTAGTCTATGGGTCCGTGCCTGCACGTACCGCACACGGAGTATGTCCGTGTTCAGCACGTTTCGTGCGTGTGCGTTTTTACACTAGCGATCTTTTCTTTTGTTTTTTTTAAATTAAATTCAGTTTACTTACCTTTTTTTCTGCTGTTCTCAGTCATACTTACATTGGCGCTCGTTTTTTTTCTTCCCTCGGCTCATACCGCTCCCCGATCACCAGCGCGGCGAGGAACAGCTGTGCAGAGAATACGCGGCAACAATTACTTTGAATATGCCGGCCGCTCATTAATCAATCTCGTATTCCCTGCTTTCCCCACCCACAGACACCTGTGATTGGTTGCAGTCAGACACGCCCCCCACGCTGAGTGACAGCTGTCTGACTGCACCCAATCACAGCAGCCGGTGGGCGTGTCTATACTGTGCAGCAAAATAAATAAATAAATAATTTAAAAAAACGGCGTACGGTCCCCCCCCATTTTAATACCAGCCAGATAAAGCCATACGGCTGAAGGCTGGTATTCTCAGGATGGTGAGCCCCACGTTATGGGGAGCCCCCCAGCCTAACAATATCAGTCAGCAGCCGCCCAGAATTGCCACATACTTTATATGCGACAGTTCTGGGACTGTACCCGGCTCTTCCCGATTTGCCCTGGTGCGTTGGCAAATCGGGGTAATAAGGAGTTTTTGGCAGCCCATAGCTGCCAATAAGTCCTAGATTAATCATGTCAGGCATCTCCCCAAGATACCTTCCATGATTAATCTGTAAATTACAGTAAATAAACACACACCCCCGAACAATCCTTTATTAGAAAAAAAAACACTAACAAATTGCCTTGTTCACCAATTTAATAAGCCCGAAAAAGCCCTCCATGTCCGGCGTACTCCAGGATGGTTCAGCGTCGCTTCCAGCTCTGCTGCATGAAGGTGACCGGAGCTGAAGAAGACACCACCGCTCCTGTCAGCTCCACGCAGCAAATAAAGGGAATAGTGCAATCAGATGTATTCAGCGTTGGCCGCGAGTAACCTCAGTGACAGCTCAGGTGATCGCGCTATTCCCTTTATTAGCTGCGTGGAGCTGACAGGAGCGGCGGTGTATTCTGCAGCTCCAGTCACCTTCATGCAGCAGAGCTGGATGCGACGCTGGACCATCCTGGAGTACGCCGGACATGAAGGGCTTTTTCGGGCTTATTAAATTGGTGGACAAGGCAATTTGTTAGTGTTTCTTACTTCTAATAAAGGATTGTTCGAGTGTGTGTGTTTATTTACTGTAATTTACAGATTAATCATGGAAGGCATCTCGGGGAGACGCCTGACATCATTAATCTAGGACTTATTGGCAGCTACGGGCTGCCAAAAACTCCTTATTACCCCGATTTGCCAACGCACCAGGGCAAATCGGGAAGAGCCGGGTACAGTCCCAGAACTGTCGCATATAATGTATGCGGCAATTCTGGGTGGCTGCTGACTGATATTGTTAGGCTGGGGGGCTCCCCATAACGTGGGGCTCCCCATCCTGAGAATACCAGCCTTCAGCCGTATGGCTTTATCTGGCTGGTATTAAAATTGCGGGGGACCGCACGCCGTTTTTTTTAATTTATTTATTTATTTTACTGCACAGTATAGACACACCCACCGGCTGCTGTGATTGGGTGCAGTGAGACAGCTGTCACTCAGCGTGGGGGGCGTGTCTGACTGCAACCAATCACAGGCATCTGTGGGTGGGGAAGGCAGGGAATACGAGATTGATTAATGAGCGGCCGGCATATTCAAAGTAATTGTTGCTGCGTATTCTCTGCACAGCTGTTCCTCGCCGCGCTGGTGATCGGGGAGCGGTAAGTATGAGAGAGGGCTGCTCACTTCAGTCACTCGTGGGATTAGCGGTCACTGGTGAATCGTTCACAGGTGACCGCTAATCAGTACGCGGCACACAGACAGAGCTGCGGCATGACAATGAAGTCGGGTGAAGTTCACCCGAGTTCATTCTCATCGCGCAACTCTGTCTGCTGTCAGCCGACATGTATCAACGACATTGTGCAACACACAAACAGACATTCCACACGAACATTCCACGTACACATACACGGGCATTTTACACACAAACACCGACATTTTACACGTACACACGGCTCGCATACGCCATCACACGGATGCCATACGTATCGGAGGAATGCCCAAAAAAAACGGAACACGGACCCGAAAAAAGGACCGTGTCACACGGACATTTTTTTTGCGGAAGTGTGTTTTAGGCCTCAAGTGCACAGTAGAGAGGCTTCTGCTGAACTCTGTTGTCTTACAGCTTACACAGGACACTGAGAAGGAGGAGAGGGACAAGGCTGAGCTTTCAAGACACTAAAAGATTTCTTTATTCCATTTTCTCACAGGTGAGTGCATGTGAAGCTGCCGTAGCGATAATGTTCGCTACGCCAGCTATCACCATGATATCGCAGCTGCGACGGGGGCGGGGACTATCGCACTCGGCATCGCAGCATCGGCTTGCGATGTCGTAGTGTGCAAAGTGCCCCTTAAACTCTAGTGCCACCTATTAGAAGTAGCCATACTAAAAGTCAATATTGTCCCTTTAACAAACCTTCCCATATGACTTATATAATATATGAAAGCCAAGCCAGAATCTAAAAGTGCAGACCCGGTGTTGCTCCTCATTAGTGCAAAGCATGAGATCTGAGTTGGCTTTATGAGAGGCTTAAGACTGGGACCTAATTGGTAATGTTTCTCCTTGTAGGTGTTATGGATATGATTATATGAAGATACCCAAAATAACAGTACTCAAAATGGTACTTGCACTCTTTACCCCCACCCATATCTGCACTCAGATATTATAAGACTTATCATAACACATTCTGGTACTTTCCTTTGATTTAAAGATGATTCAACTTATTAGAGGTTCATGAAATTTATATATTTGTATAAGTTTGTTCACTGCAGTTTGACGAATAGTGAAAGACTACGCACCCTTGGATTGCATCCAACAGACTACTATAAGTATCTGAAGCTCCTCAAATAAAGTCAGTGTATATACAGTCTATATAAGAGAGGAATAGAACTTGAACTCTAGTGCCACCTATTGGTGGCCTCTCTGAAGAGGCAATTTGCATATTTAATTTCTCAGGAATATTTCATGGCGTATAAATCTCCTTACACTGACATGCCAATCGTCACTCTCCAAGGAGATGCACTACACCTTAGATCTTTCACTGTTAATTGTAAGAAAGGACTAAATAAAATTATGAGATTTAGGGGTAAAATGCTGAAATGTTGTATTTATTTATTTTTTTTCTATTTTTTTTTATATCTTTTCATGCATTTTGTGTGTTCAGTGTGTCTTTAAGAACTTGTGTAACCTGCAAAAAGATACTTGTGAAATAGCAGTGTAGATATACTAAACATCTAATTAGTGACACTAAATATTGGCTTGTACCTGAATTTGTAAAACAGTGCAGCCATCTATCTGTGCCCAGGTTCTGTCACTGAATACTTGAAGAATTACTGGTTTAGACCTGAGGTCTTGGCCCTGCTCCATGGCTGCTACTAAGTGACTCAGATTAGCGACTTCCAAGAAAACAGGTAGGTTGCCGAGCCAGTACAGATAGACAGCGATAAAGCTGTCCATGTTCATAGTCTCACAGAAATATGAGAATCCTGCTACTTTAAGAGCTGATTTGTATGTCCCCTGCTGGCAGGACTAATTGTAAGATACAAAGACGTGGCATGAATGTGTAATACTATATGGCAGAGTCATTTAGAAGTTGGGCATTGTGTTTTAGGGAAAGTCTCACACATCTTTGTAACTAGAGAGCTTACACTGTGTACCTGTAATTGTGCCGGGTGTTTCACCTGGGCGGTGGAGCTCGGTGCAGGACAGGAGGATTTTTTAGCACTTGCCTCCTGACTAAAGAAGCCCCAGACAGAGAAAAACAGACCTTGTGTTATGTCAGATCAACTTTTTTTTCTCGTCAGCAGAGAATGGATCAATTTTGCTGTGTGTGCTGGATGGGATTTTCATCCGTTTTTGGTTTGTGACTGTACAATTCATGTTTTTCATATCCAGCGCCGGACTGGGTCAAAAAAGTAGCCCTGCCACACAAAGCCCACCCAGCTAGGTCAATCAATGTATGGATGAAGGACCAACACATCAAAACCCCGCCATGGCCACCCCAATATCTAGACCTGATCCCCATTGAAAACCTCTGGAATGTAATCAAGAGGAAGATGGATTGTCACAAGCCATCAAACAAAGAAGAACTGCTTAGGGTGCTCTCACACATCCGGCTTTTCACCGGTTTGACGGATGCGGCTCACGCCAGTTCAGTATGATACAGTACAGTGGCAGCTCCGCAACTTCCGGGTCACATACTCCGGTCACATGACAGCCCGTGACCGGAGCTTGTTGCACGACCATTGTACTGTATACACTCTACGGGAGCGCGCCGGATCCGACAAAGTGAAGAAAAGCTTGATGTGTGAAAGTGGCCTTACATTTTTGCACCAGGAGTGGCATAAGGTCACCCAAAAGCAGTGCGACAGACTGGTGGAAAGCATGCCAAGATGCATGAAAGCTGTGATTAAAAATCATGGTTATTCCACAAAATATTGATTTCTGAACTCTTCCTGAGTTAAAACCTTATTAGTATTGTTGTTTCTAAATGATTATGAACTTGTTTACTTTGCATTATTTGAGGTCTGAAAGCAATGCATTGTTTTGTTATTATTTTGACCATTTCTTATTTTCAGAAAATAAATACAAAATTTATTGCTTAGAAATTCGGAGACGTTGTCAGTAATTTATAGCATAAAAGAACAATTTACATTTTACTCAAAAATATACCTATAAAGACAAAAATCAGAAAAACTATAAATTTTGCAGTGGTCTCTTAATATTGTGAGGTAGAAACCGGCTATATAGGGAAGGGCCAGTATATATTGCAGAGGCAGTAGTCCGATGTCACCGGGTCTGCAGCTGGGAATAACAAGGTTCGTACTTTGCATATACAGCATGCAGTGTAGATTGTTCGGTTGACGTGGTGTCATATCTGTGTCCCATGAGGCTGGATGGCGAAGAGGTTACTGGACTGATAGACGCTGGGTGCTTAGTGATCCTAGTGAGGGCAATACCCGATCTGTATCTGAGTCCTGGGAAGAAGATGAAAGTGGCATTTATGGGGTCACTAAAGAATATCTGGTGGTCAGTGCGATAGTTGAGACGGCCATGGGGATGGGGTACCAGGACATTGGTGTAGTCCCGGACTTATGATATCCTATGGTAACAGGCTGGGACTTGGAAGTACTATGGGACTTGTGGTTGAGGGGTAAAGTTGTAAAGTATCTGTTTCCTTAGTTAAAGTGGCTATGGAAAGTATTCAGACCCCTTTAAATTTTTCACTCTTTGTTTCTTTGCAGCCATTTGGTAAATTCAAAAAAAGTTCATTATTTTTCTCATTAATGTACAATCTGCACCCTATCTTGACAGAAAAAAACAGAAGTGTAAAATTTTTTGAAAATTTATTAAACAAGAAAAACTGAAATATCACTTGGTCATAAGTATTCAGACCCTTTGCTCAGACTCTCATATTTAAGTCACATGCTGTCCATTTCCATTTGATCGTCCTTGAGAGAGTTCTACTTCATTGGCGTCCAGCTGTGTTTAATTAAACTGATAGGACTTGATTTGGAAAGGCACACACCTGTCTATATAAGACCTCACAATGCATGTCAGACCAAATGAGAATCATGAGGTCAAAGGAACTGCCCAAGAATCTCAGAGACAGAATTGTGGCAAGGCACAGCTCTGGCCAAGGTTACAAAAGAATTTGTGCAGTACTCAAAGTTCCTAAGAGCACAGTGGCCTCCATAATCCTTAAATGGAAGAAGTTTGGGACCAACAGAACTCTTTGTAGACCTGGACATCCAGCCAAACTGAGCAATCTTGGGAGAAAATCCTTGGTGAACGAGGTAAATAAGAATTCCAAGATCACTGTGGCTGAGCTCTAGAGATGCAGTAGGGAGATGGGAGAAAGTTCCACAAAGACAACTATCACTGCAGTTCTCCACAAGTCGGGCCTTTATGGCAGAGGGTCTGACAGAAGCCTCTCCTCAGTGCAAGACATATGAAACAGTTTGCAAAAATACACATGAAGGACTCCCAGACTATGGGAAATAAGATTCTCTGGTCTGATGAGACGAAGATAGAACTTTTTGGTGATAATTCTAAGTGGTATGTGTGGAGAAAACCGGGCACTGCTCATCACCTGCTCAATACAATCCCAACAGTGAAACATGGTGGTGGCAGCATCATGCTATGGGGGTTTTTTTCAGCTGCATGGACAGGACGACTGCTTGCAATTGAAGGAAAGATGAATACGGCCAAGTACAGAGATATCCTGGAAGAAAACCTCTTCCAGAGTGCTCTGGACGTCAGACTTGGCTGAAGGTTCATCTTCCAACAAGACAATGACCCTACGCACGCAGCTAAAATAACAAAGGAGTGGCTTCAGAACAACTCTGTGACCTTTCTTGACTGGCCTAGCCAGAGCCCTGACCTAAACCCATTTGAGTATCTTTGGAGTGACCTGAAAATGTCTTCCATGAGGTTTGAACGTTAAACTGATGACTGGTCAGCTGAGAACATTCTAGGAAAATAAGTCCTTGAGAACGTTGGTGGAGCATGCCTCAACGATGGTCAGGAAGACCAGACCGGTGATCCACCCAACTTTGGGGTGGCTGAAGAGAGGGCTGAAACTGACAGGTGAGCTGCGGTCAGTAAATATTCACTGTGCTGCGATCCTTGTCCGAGCCTAATACAGAAACTAGAAATTACACCCTGTGCAGTGTATATAAACAGAATAATACTGGTACTGAGAATTACATCCAGTACACAGGACAGGAGAAATGGTACTGTGCAGTGTATATATACAGAATAATACAGATACTGAGGAGTACACCAGGCATACAGGGCAGGAGAAGTGGTACTATGCAGTGTATATATACAGAATAATAAAGGGATTGAGAATTTCACCCAGTATACAGGACAGGAGAAGTGGTATGGTGCAGCGTATATATACAGAATAATACAGATACTGAGAACTACACCCACTTTACAAAACAAGAGGAAGGATACTGTGCAATGTACAGTGTTTTGCGAAAGTATTCACCCCATTGACTTTTTACCTATTTTGTTACATTACAACCTATGTTTAAATAGTTTGTATTGTGATTTGTGTCTGATGCATGAGCACTAAATAGTCTAAGTTGGAAAAGTAAAGTAAGAAAAATATAGGCAAAACTTTTATTTATTAGATAAAATAAATAAAAATTACCATGTGCATATGTATTCATTATTTTTGCTATGAAGCCCCTAAAAGAGCTGCAGAGTTCCCAAATAGAAACTGGTGTATCTGTCAATATGACCACAATACACCATATACTCTGTAGAGCTGGTCTAAGTGGAAAAGTGGCTAGAAAACAACCCTTACTTACTGCCAAAAATTGGAAGGCTCATTTTGATTTTGCCAATACACTTGTGGGAGACTTCCCAAATGTATTGAAGAAAGTGCTGTGGTTAGATGAGACCAAAGACAACTCATCACCCCAAGAACACCATCCCCACAGTGAAATATAGTGGTGGCAGTATCATGCTTGGAGGATGTTTTTTGGCTGTAAGGACAGGGAAAATGGTCTGAGTTAATGGGGAAGATGGATGATGCAAAATACAGGGATATTCTTTAGCTAATTGAGAATCTGTGGTCAGACTTGAAGATTGCTATTCACCAAAGGAATCCATCTAACTTGTGAGAACTGGAGCAGTTTTTCCTTGAGGAATGGAAAAAATTCCAGTTGCAAGATGTGGAAGCTCGTACAGACTTATCCAAACCAACTTGCAGCTGTAATTGCAGCAAAATGAGGCACTACAGAGTACTGATTTTAGAGGGGTGAATAGTTATGCACATTGAAGTTTTCAGTTATTTTGCCCTATTTGTTGATTGCTTCACAATAAAAAGAAAAACAAGTGTTCCCAGTTGTAGGCATGTTCTTTACATGTTAAAAACAACAAAATGTCCAATATAATCATAAAGCTTTCATGAAAAGCAACTAATTCTCCAAAGTACCCTATGATAAAGCTACCTGGGTTAAACATGAAAAACGCTAATAGTCATCCACATTCTTGAATAAATTCAAAATATTCTTTATTGAGACAATTGTTTTTATTCAAACAGGAGGAATCGGTATTACACCCATATAAAAACGCTCAGGTTACAAAAATAGCTTTTTGCCTATATATCAGAACATAAATAGTACAAGATAATTCACGATATACAAAAAATCATCATATAGGCTTAAAGTGCATAGGTGCCGGCTAAAAATAATCGGATAAACTTAGGACCAGATACAATATCTGTATATATCCATATAAATACGAATATAGTCTATCAGAATATATTAGAAAATGAATTGGTTTTTTTTGGTTTTTATCATAAACACATATGGGTGTTTATGATAAAAAAAAACAAAAAATTGTCTCAATAAAGAATATTTTTAATGTATTCAAGAATTTGGATGATTATTAGTGTTTTTCATTTTTCATGTTTAACCCTGGTAAACCCCGGTAGCTTTACCATAGGGTACTTTTGAGAAGTATGTTCTTTACATGACTTGGTGCAAACCCTCAAAATAAAAAAAAACAACTGAAATTCCAGATTGTGTGGTAGCAAAACACAAAAAATGCCAAGGGGGTTAATACTTTTGCAAGACACTGTATATACCCAGAATAATACAGATACTGAGAGTTACACCCTGTATACAAAACAGGAGAAGTGGTGCCCTGCAGTGTATATATACAGAAAAATAAAGATACTGAGAATTACACTTAGTGTACAGGACAGGAGAAGTTGTACTGTGCAGTGTATATATACACACACAATAATACAGATACTGAGAATTCTGCCATCTATACAGGACAGGAGAAGTTTGCACAGCATATGTAGATTGACAATATTGGCTACAATCAATTATAAGCACAGCTCCACACTATATACTGTGCTAGAAAACATAGTGTGTAGCTGTGTATATACTACACATAGTGTAGAGGTATGTCAGTGGATATAGTATGGATTCCACACTATATACTATATACACAGGACCATACTATATAAATATCTCTGCACTATATACTATATATACACAACTCTACATTATATACTAAATATAAACAAAGCAGCAAACTATACACTTTATTATGCTGTATACATCACATCGGATTCAATGAGGCTGCTGTATCATAGTATCATAGTATCATAGTTTTTAAGGTTGAAGGGAGACTCTAAGTCCATCTAGTTCAACCCGTAGCCTAACATGTTGATCCAGAGGAAGGCAAAAAAAACCCCAATGTGGCAAACAAGTTCCAATGGGGAAAAAATTTCCTTCCTGACTCCACATCCGGCAATCAGACTAGTTCCCTGGATCAATACCCTGTCATAAAATCTAATATACATAACTGGTAATATTAAATTTTTCAAGAAAGGCGTCCAGGCTCTGCTTAAATGTTAGTAGTGAATCACTCATTACAACATCATGCGGCAGAGAGTTCCATAGTCTCACTGCTCGTACAGTAAAGAATCCTCGTCTGTGATTATGATTAAACCTTCTTTCCTCAAGACGTAGCGGATGCCCCCGTGTTCCAGTCGCAGGCCTAGGTGTAAAAAGATCTTTGGAAAGGTCTCTGTACTGTCCCCTCATATATTTATACATTGTGATTAGATCCCCCCTAAGCCTTCGTTTTTCCAAACTAAATAACCCCAAGTTTAATAACCTGTCTGGGTATTGCAGCCCACCCATTCCTCTAATAATCTTGGTCGCTCTTCTCTGCACCTTCTCCAGTTCAGCTATGTCCTTCTTATATATCGGTGACCAGAATTGTACACAGTATTCTAAGTGCGGTCGCACTAGTGACTTGTACAGAGGTAGAACTATATTTTTTTCATGAACACTTATACCTCTTTTAATACATCCCATTATTTTATTAGCCCTGGCAGCAGCTGCCTGACACTGTCCACTAAAGTGAAGTTTACCATCCACCCATACACCCAAGTCTTTTTCTGTGTCTGTTTTACCCAGTGTTCTACAATTAAGTACATAATCATAAATGTTATTTCCTCTACCCAAGTGCATGACCTTACATTTATCTACATTAAACTTCAATTGCCACTTCTCAGCCCAATCCTCCAATTTACATAAATCTCCCTGTAATATAAAATTATCCTCCTCTGTATTGATTACCCTGCAGAGTTTAGTATCATCTGCAAATATTGAAATTCTACTCCGCATGCCCCCAACAAGGTCATTTATAAATATGTTGAAAAGAAGCGGGCCCAATACTGACCCCTGTCGTACCCCACTATGAACCGAGACCCAGTCCGAGTACGTACCATTAATAACCACCCTTTGTTTCCTATCACTGAGCCAGTTTTTAATCCAGTTACACATATTTTCCCCTATCCCCATTATTCTCATTTTATGTACCAACCTTTTGTGTGGCACCGTATCAAAAGCTTTTGAAAAGTCAATATACACAACATCCAATGCATTTCCCTGGTCCAGACTTGAACTTACCTCTTCATAGAAGCTGATCAAATTAGGTATGTAGGTCACATAGGATACACCAAGACTGCTGTATATACATCATATAGGATGCCAACACTGTTGTATATACAGTTGAAACCAGACGTTTACATACACTATCTCAAAAGACACATCTGCATGTTTTTCTCACTATCCGACATGAAAGCAGAATAAACCTTTCCTATATTAAGTCAATTCGGAACCAAAATTATTGATATTTGCCAAATGCCAGAATAATGAGAGAGAGAATATTTCAAGGCACTTTTTTACTTTCTGCAAAGTCAAAAGTTTACATACATGTCATTAGTATTTGGTACCGTTGCCCTTAAACTGCCCTTAATTTCTCGCAGGCTGGAGAGGTGGACTGGACTGGAATTATTGTCGTGAAGGAAGTGCTCCCCGCAGAGTCTGCGCGGCCGAGTAACGACGTCCATTCAGGGATTAGGAAAGAGTAGCCATTGGTGACTGTTTTCATTGTTGATAGTGAACTTCAGGTGTAGAGCAGTTTGAGTGCAGCCGGTTGGTCATGTTCTAGGTAATCGGCCGAGTGTTTGTATTGCTCATGTGAATATATCCACCGTTTAGTGGATTTTCTGGCCCCAATAATTTTCTGTTTGCCAATAAAGCTGGTATTTTGTTTCTGTCTCCTTATCTGCTGTACTGTACCTGAATCCTGCTAGGCGATGCACACCGCACCATTACACTTGTACTTAAAATATGGTGTCGCCATATAGCATAATACAGAATGCCATTTACCACCCTACATGGGTGGGAGGTACCAGAGCAATGAGTTCATTCTGTTAGTTGCATGTTTGCTAGTTGTCAAGTTCCATATCCTTGCCAGTACCTGCCGTTCTGCAAGTACCAGCCCATGTGTCTATGTCAGCCTGTCCGTCTGTATCAGGCTGCCAGTACCAGCCTGTCCGTCTGTACTAGCCTGCCAGTTACTGCCTGTCCGTCTATACCAGTCTACCTGTACCAGCCTGTCCGTCTGTACCAGCCTGCTTGTACCACCCTGTCCGTCTGTACCAGCCAGCCAGTACCGGCCTGTCCGTCTGTATCAGCCTGCCAGTACCGGCCTGTCCATCTGTACCAGCCCATGTGTCTATGTCAGCCTGTCCATCTGTACCAGCCTGCCAGTACCGGCCTGTCTGTCTGTACCAGCCTGCCAGTGCCGGCCTGTCCTTCTGTACCAGTCTGCCTGTACCAGCCTGCATGTCCGTATCAGCTTGCCTCCCTATCTGTTCCAGCCATCCTGCCTCCAGCTCCACATGAGTCAGTACCTGTATTCCCGACCCCTTAAGTTCGCTGCAACAATACTGAGAGTTCCCCTGAAGTGTTACCTGGCGCACAAGCCTAACCTCACGATCAGAGGCTCTAGTGAAGAGGTTGCTTGTATTCACTTAGCTATGTCTCTCCAGGGTGAGCCCGGTCCCGTGGCGCAGTGGGTCCACGCCCACGTGCTTGACAGTTGTGCATAATCCTTAATGTCGTTTCACATTCATCTGAGCTAACTTTCATATGTATGTTCCCAATCATTGCTTTGTAATCACCCATACCTCCCAACTTCTACAATACAGCATCGGGACAAAGTGTGCAAATTTTGATCACGCCCCTATCCACACACCTGAGACAACCATTTACCATTTCTTTGTACCCTAGCAGGAGGAGAGGTCAGAGGGATTGGGGGCGGTATGGAACATTCAACAGACCACCTGCAGAGAATAGGCCCAAAATCCATGACTGTCCTGCTGTATCAGGGATAGTAGGCACTAAAGATGAGTGGATCGATTGACAGGACTCTGGTCTAGCGTCCAGGTCAGTGGTACATGGAGGCTGGATGGGAGGCCGTGAGTCTAATACCATCCACCATCCCTGGCACAGTTAAATTAAGCAGGATTGGCACAACGTCATCTGTGCGTTATGTTGCTCAGATGATATCACACCAACCCCGACATATCAAATGCCACGTTGAGACGCCAGAAGACAAGAGTTTTGCTGGTCTCCCATCAAGCAACCAGGTACCACGGACCTGGACGATGGACTGGAGTCCCATGAAATGATCTGCTCTTCTCTAGGGACAGTCACACTGGATCTAGAATGGTTATGGATCAACTGACAACTCTATTTTTATATATGGGCTTTAAAATTATCATTGATAGGCAGGACATACCCTCGTATAACAGGAGGACAAATGAATAATTGTATAAACCCCCACCCTGATCATTGATTGGTGAAAACTGTCCAACTTCCTATTGATCAGTGCTCAATATCAATAGTTTATCTGCTTCTGTGTTTTTAGTTACCCAAATTTATACTCATTTACATACGCTATAGTCCTTGATCTCTTAGACTATGACCACACAACCATATTTTTGTTTCAAGTGTGCCGCCCCCGTGCCAGCAGCCGGCGCTGCTCGGATCCGGGCCTTCTGGGGTGGTGGCTCGAGGGTCTCCAACCCGGGGGTCTCGCGGACACGCCGAATAAAAGGGGGGACGTAGATGTTCGGGCTAGGCCGTAGTAAGTTAGTGACGCCACCAACGCTGTGTGGTGAAGTGGGACACCACCGCTGCTGTTGTGGGGCACCCGGGGGAGATGTCGTGGCAGCTAGTTGTTAACCCCTCCGTGGGTAGGGATGGTTGCCCCGGGACCCGGTGCCTCTGTGCAGGGTATAGCAACCGCAGGGAGTGTTTGTTTACTCACAGTTAATAAATCACACAAGTCTCTGGTAAGCCAAGGTGCTGGTGGCCGGTGCCGCGGCCGGTTGCATTCGGGTCCCCCACCCAGTTGGTGGTCTCTATCCTTTTCCTCTCCACTGTTTTGTGTAAGGTGGACTTCCTAGTCAAACTCAGGAGTCCGCTCCTGGCTGCATGTGGCCTAAGGAGCCGTGCCCGCAGACGCTGGCCCGTGCGATCAATGGGCCCTGGCGGTGACCTCCTATCCCTATCGGTGGGCTGTTGTCTTCTATGAGGGACTTTGGGTGGGACAGGACCTCTAGTCCTGGCCTCAATCGGTGAATTAACCTGTCCGCTTGTTTCCGGTTCTGGCTTTAGGGTCCGAGTACCCCCTCTGTGCTATGGTTTCCGGGTCAGTTCTCCGTGTCGGTACCGACGGGCTACAACCCTGTCCCGGTCCACCTCGGTTCTGCCGAGCCGTCATCCCGTCTCCTGCTGACGGAGACCACCGTCTGCCTCCTAGCCAGTGGCACCATGGCTTCTACCCTGGTACCGTTCAACTTGAACTTTCCTGCTGGAGCTACACTTAGCTCCAGCCCACACTCCTCTCCAACTTGAACTCCAAAACTCAACTCACTACTGTTTTCCCGCCCCGGGCTGTCTGGACCTCTGGGTGGGCATGTCCAATGCCTGGTCACGCCCACTGGTGTGTCTGTCTTTCCCTAAGGGGGGTGACTAGGGTTTCTAGGTTGGCGGTGTGTTTCCTAGTGAGGGAAGGTGTTATGCGGGGGCCTATTTGTGACTACCTGGTTTTGCCAGGACGTCGCACAAGTGTTGCCCCTGACTGACCTCACAAAGAGAGTAACAGAACCAATGTTATTTAATAGGGCTGTTCAGATGAATGTTTTTGTTTTTTTTATCCCAGACTGAGTGTCCGTGTAGAAGAAATTGCAGCATACACTAATTTCTTCCACATATAAGGATAAGACTTGCCTATTACAGCGTATGGTCCCGATTCATCAAAGCAATTTTGTTGTAAATTGCTTTGAAATGTCACAAAACTTTTGCGCAAGTTGTAATTGTGCAAACAATTTGCGGCTTTTGGAGTTAATACGCTAGTCAGCTCCGTCAAAATTAGTGAGGATTGGACAGGACAGGGGCACAGCAGGAACCTGACTCAACAGCTCATCTAATTTATGATAAGATGTGGCGTTCCCTACATCAAAAGTCCTGTTCCAGTCGAAGACTGGAATAAGATTTCCGGCATCAGAATCAGGAGCGTCTGACTCCAACACTTCCTCTCAAGACTGGCGAGAAATATTGCCAGTCATGATGAATTTGAACCTACAGAGTATGTGCCCATATGGATAAACCATATAGCAAGTTTACGGATACATTGCAATTCTTTAATATAGAATACTGTATTTGGTTTTGTAAATTTAATTGCTAATGTATAAAAACTAATGCCATATGGTGACAAAACATCTGTTTTTTATGGATGAAAATCGGACGGGTATTATACGCTCATTAGAACTGGCCATAGGCCATGTTGTGCGGCGCTGTCATGTATTGAAATAATGAACTCATTAGGTTTGCAGGAAGGAGAAATTGAGGACAGTTGTGGGGTGCGCACATTCTGAGGACAGTGGGGATTGGGATATTGGGTTGGTGTAGGAAATCTCCTGTCCTTCTCTAAACTGCCCTGAAATATCACAGGCCTCAGAGACAAGACAAGGATTATATTCTTGGAGGGGTCCTGTATATCCAGCTATATATATATACCGTATATATATATATATATATATATATATATATATATATATATATATAAAATGAAGACATAATATGTTTTCTGAGGTTGATTATTGACTTTTGCGTACACACAGACTTTTGAGTGGTATGAAACATGAGTGGAATCTGAAGATAACATGTCAGCTCCAGCTGATACTGGTGTCAGATCCTGTGTGTCCGGACACATACTGTCCATCTATGAGACTGCAGAGCCTGACTCTTACTCATCATAACCGCACAATGCCAAATAGTGCACGAATGTTAGAAGTGACACATACATGACATGTAGGCATGGAGAATAAAAGAAAAGGACAGGCTTCATGGCGCAACACAGTATGGGACCAAACATGTATATATACTGTATATATTCATACTCTCACCTTGTCAGGTTATCTTGGGTATAAAATATCCAAAAGCGCCTGTAGGTAGTAAGTGGACACCGGCTGCCAGGATTCTTCTTACCAGATGAATATCTGTCGTGAGTCATGGGAAAAAAAAAAGGAACAAAATGGTTAATGGGGAAAAAATGAGGAAAAAATAATACATTGTTATATCTTCTGGCTGTTTCCTTGGTCGGGGCTGTGCGTGGTTTGGTTGTGTTGTTTGTTGTGATGGTGTGATATTGTGGTCTGTGTATCATTTTGTGTAGGTTTGTATTTTAGACGTGGATCTCTGTCCATTCTATGTATGAGGCCGGCTTCTCACTTGCGATTTTCTCGCAGTAGTGCAATGCGAGAAATTCTCGCATTGCACTCGGACACATGTTAAACAATGAGGCAGCTCCCATCTGCTATTTTTTTCTCAGTCCAAATCAGACTGAGAAAAAAATCGCAGCATGCTGCGTTTTGGAGAGTTTCTCGCGCGAGTTTGTCTAATGCAACTCTATGGGAGCATGAAAAAAATGCATGTCACACGGACCGGCACTCACACCATCCTAGTGACATTCGTTTTTCTAAATATAGTAATCGCATGTTTCTCAAAACACTGGAAATGAATGAGGTATCACAATGTCGGTCAATCAAAGAGATTGACCGACATTGTGAGACCTCACTCATTTCCAGTGTTTTGAGAAACATGCGATTAATGTCAGTCGGTCTCTCCCTCTCGGTCTCTAGTCTCTCTCTGTCGGTCTGTCTCTCTCTCTCTCTGTCTCTATCTCTCCCTCTGTCTGTCTATCCCTCTCCCACCCCCTCTCTGATACTCACCGATCCCCAATCACCGGGCGGCGCTGCACGGCGTTCATACTGCTCCGACGGTTTCTCCTCTTCTCCTCCTCTCCTCCTCATTAATCAATCTCGTATTCCCTGCTTTCCCCGCCCACCGGCGCCTATGATTAGTTCCAATCACAGCTGTCGGTGGGCGGGTCTATATAATGCGGTTAAAAAATAAATAAATAATTTAAAAAAACGGCGTGCGGATCCCCCCAATTTTAATACCAGCCAGGGTAAAGCCACACGGCTGCAGGCTGGTATGCTCAGGATGGGACTGTACCCGGCTATCCCGAATTGTCCTGGTGCGGTGGCAATCGAGGTAATAAGGAGTTAATGGCAGCAGCCCATAGCTGCCACTAAGTCCTAGATTAATCATGGCAGGCGTCTCCCCGAGAAACCTTCCATGATTAACCTGTAAGATTAAGAAAATGAAGACATACACCAAAAAATCCTTTATTTGAAATAAATAACAAAAAAAACCAACCTCTTTCACCACTTTATTCAAGACCCCAAATACCCTTCCATGTCCGACGTAATCCACAGAGGTTCCTCGACGCTGTCAGCTCTGCTACATCGGAAGTCACAGACCACGACCGCTCTCTGTGAGCTCCCCGCAGTGACGACATTGTGTCGCCCTGGGCAAGCCAGGGGACACAGATAACAACACACACGCACCCCACATTCCCTGCAGGTACACCAGCTAACCCACAAATCCTTGTTGCCTTCCTCCAGGAGTCTGATGATGCACACCAGGGGGTGGGCCAGGCGGTTGGCTCCGCCCACCGAGGAGCTCACAACACTGGAGGCAGGAGGAAACCAGGCAGATAGCTCAGGGAGGAGCAGGAGTGAGGAGCTAAGAGAGAGTCGAGCCCAGGCAGGGCAAGAGTGAAGGAGTAGTCTAGACAGGGTTAGAGTAAACAGCTAAGTGAAAGTGAAGGAAGAAGGCAGTAAAGAAAGAAAGCCTGAAGTTAGTCTGTGGCTGTGTGCCCAGACGGAGTCAGCAAGGTCAGCAGACAGTGGTGAAGATCTGCAGTGGGACTGTCTGGAGGTTGCTGGAAGGGCCACGGAGGCTGTGTGTATCCGGGGGCCTGGAGCAGTATACAAAGGGCAGTCAGCACCAGAGCAGGGGCTTTCGGATCCCAGCAAGGCTTGGAGTCGCTGTAAATTGCTAAATCCGTTAGTGAAGGGGACGTAGATCCCCCAACAAGCAAGTCCTGATTGACGGCAAAGGTCCAACCACAACGGGGAAACACCGCCACCGCCAAGGCACCAGTTTCCCAGGGCCGGCGCCTGCGGGCAAAGTGTGGAGCTCCTCCGGCACAGATTGCAGTCGGGGAGCGGGTAACCGGTGGGAATCCACCGCTACCAAACAGACATTTTAAAGGTGCAGGGAAGAGACCGTCACCGCTAACTGCAGGGAACCGCAGCACCGTGAACCGTCCGAGGGACCCGTCCAACCAGCCGTTTGTTTACCGAGAACTGTGTCGTGTTTACTGGCTGAGTGAGTACCTCAGTGCCGCAAGGCACAGCGCTGCCCCTGCGCCCCTGCACCCCACTGGGCCCCGGGATCACCAACCCCTACCCACGGAGGGGCAACACAACAACTGGCTGCTCCACATCACCATCCCCGGGATCCCCACATTGAGCAGCGGTGGTGAAATCACCACAACCGTGGGTGGCGTCACGAACTATAACAATCCCCACACCCAACCACAAACACCCCCTTTCACTCACGGGCGAGGAGTGTCGCTCGAGAAACCCCGGGATTCGGCCCACAGCTCGAGCCACCAGGAGCAGCTGCCGGACCCGAGCAGAAGGGGTGAGCGCGGTGTGCTGACACCCTCCTCCCCGCCCGCGACAACTTGGCGTCACGAACAGGATCTTACCGCTCTGCCGTCAGGTAGAGGTGCGCCTTGTTACCGCCGGAGACATCCGGCAGAAAAATTTCAGAAGCCGCCATCTTTGGCGCGAAAAGTTCCCGCTCGAGCGTCTTCTCGAGCAGTAGAGGCGCGAAGGCCAAAACCCCGCCCCGAGAGAGGAGGGGCCGGAAAGAGCTAAGGGGGACGGAAACAAGATGTCTGCGCCCGACGGAGCCGCTGGAGGAGCGGTGGTCGCAGCCGCCGCGGCACCCGCGGATGGGAATGGGCCTGCCCAGGTCCCGGTCGTACCGGCGGGAGGTGCCGCGGCCCCCGCGCTTGCTCCGGTCATGCCGTTTTCCTTGCCCTATGCGCCCGG
Organism: Anomaloglossus baeobatrachus; assembly: GCF_048569485.1. Taxonomy (NCBI): domain Eukaryota; kingdom Metazoa; phylum Chordata; class Amphibia; order Anura; family Aromobatidae; genus Anomaloglossus; species Anomaloglossus baeobatrachus. The sequence continues at coordinate 849,114,023 of NC_134353.1, forward strand.
AGCTGCCTGGCTACCGCGGTATGACGGGAAACCGGATGCCCTACAGGCCTTCCGGAAAAAGCTTAACCCGTTGCTAGAGCTGTACCCCCTGACTGATAAGCAACGTGCAGCGATAGTGCTAGGCCAGTTAACCGGTGCGGCGGAGCAGGAAGCGGAGACCTGGGCCGAGGGGGACCGGCTCTCTGTAGCCACCATCTTCGAGAAGCTACAGACTGCCTTCGAGACCCGGACTGAAGCTGAGCTGAGGATGCAGTTTTACCAGTGCCGGCAACGAGCTGGAGATAGCATTCGGGACTATGCCCTACGTCTGCAGACCGCCCTCCGCACGCTGAAGCGGGTGAACTCTATCAATGAGGCGGATAGCAACAAGATGTTAGTGGAGCAATTTGCGCAGGGGATGAGGTCCCCTGAGGATCGTAAACAACTCCGGCTGTGGGCCCTGGAACACCCTGATGTGGACTTTGCTGTGTTAAAGGAGCGGGCTATTAAAGCACTACAGCCCCCAGCTGCTGAAGTTCTGGAACCCGTCCCGTGGCCCGTCGAGACAGCTCCTGTTGTGGCGGCCTCAGCCAAACCAACCTCTTTAATGCCTGCAGCCCCGAGCAGCACAGTAGAAGAGCTGGCAGCCCAGGTCCGTCGCATGGACGGAGACCTTGCCAAGATCCTTGCTGCGCTACAACCTCTGACCAGATCTCAGCCTCCAGTGCAGATACAGCTTGCTGACAGTCCTGAAGATGTTCCCTGGATGCAGCGGAGAAGCGCTAACAACCCACGGAGCAGACCCCCAATCTGCTACAAGTGCCGTAAGCCGGGCCATTATTACCGACAGTGCCCGTTAAACGAGCAACCCCTGGGGCCCCGGGCCAATCCTCAGGAGTAGAACACCGTGGCCCCCCGGACTGGCGAGACCGATATGTCGGGGCCCGCCCTATCATCCCCGTGGCTGTGGACGGCATACCAGTGATGGCTCTCTTGGACACTGGATCACAGGTAACTACCATACCGTACACGTTGTATCAGCAGTATTGGGCCACGGACGAGCTGGCGCCTCCAGACAATAGTATAAATTTGATTGCCGCTAACGGACTTCCATTGACCCAGGTGGGGTATAAACAAGTGGCTATGACAGTGGGGCAAGCTGAACTGCAACACCAGGGTATGATTGTGATCTTGAATGAACCCAGTGATCATAACCCGAAAATAGTGCTGGGAACCAATGTGATGGAACACTGCATGGCTGATGTGTTGAACCTATTGCAACAGCTAGCCGCCACAGCGGCGGGGAGCCGGCAGAGGGCTGTGCAGCGTGAGATCCGCGCCCTGATGTACCGCCAGCATGTAAGCTCAACAGGAGGGGAGATTGGTGGAGTGAGAGTGATGGATGTTGCTCCATTGACTGTGCCCCCTAGGAGTGAGATGATGATCTGGTGTAGGGCAGCAGTAGGGCCTCAGGGGCGTGACTACCCTGCGATGATGGAGCCCATGCCCTCCGAACACTGGCCCACTGTAGTGGCCGCCCGAGGGGTGGTAGATGTGAAGAAAGGGAGAGTGCCCGTGAGAGTGTTGAACTGTGGAGAGGAAGAAGTCAGGCTCCCCCGGTATGCCACCATTGCCAAGCTGCTCACCCTGGACCCTCACACTATCCATAAAGCCAGTCCATCCACACTCCCACCTACCCCCAGCACCTCCCCACCTCAGGGGGACACAAAGGAGTGGCACCAACAGCTACATGTAGGCACTGATGATACCCCTACACATCACAGGGCCGGGGTACACAGGGTGGTGCAGGAGTACGAACAGGTTTTCAGTAAGCACCCCCTAGACTTTGGGCGGATCAAGGGGGTCCAACACCACATTCCCACAGGTGAACATCCCCCTATCAAAGAGAGGTATAGACCTATTCCCCCCGCACATTACCAGTGTGCCAAAGATATGTTGAGGAATATGAAGGAGGCAGGGGTTATTCGGGACAGCTGTAGTCCCTGGGCCGCTCCGTTGGTACTGGTCAAGAAGAAGGATGGCACCATGCGGATGTGTGTGGACTACCGGAAGATCAACCAGATAACCCATAAAGATGCCTATCCCTTACCTCGTATTGAAGAGTCTTTGGCTGCACTGAGAACTGCAAACTACTTCTCGACCCTTGACCTCACCAGCGGATACTGGCAAGTGGCCGTAGCCCCAGAGGACCGGGAGAAGACCGCCTTCACCACCCCGATGGGACTCTGCGAATTCAATAGCATGCCGTTTGGGCTGTGCAATGCCCCTGGGACCTTCCAACGGTTGATGGAGTGCTGTCTGGGACATTTAAACTTCGAGACCGTCCTGCTGTATTTGGATGATGTGATTGTTTATTCCCAGACGTATGAAGCCCATCTGGAGCACCTGGCCGAGGTGTTCGCGTCCCTTGCCAAGTACGGGATGAAGTTGAAGCCCTCAAAATGCCACCTGCTGAAACCCAGAGTGCAGTATCTCGGGCATGTGGTGAGTGCGGATGGTGTCGCCCCCGACCCTGAGAAGATTACTGCCATCCAGAGCTGGCCGAGACCAACTACAGTGAGGGAAGTAAGGCAGTTTCTGGGTCTGGTGGGGTACTATCGGCGCTTTATAAAGGGGTACACGAAGATGGCTGCCCCCATGCAAGATCTCCTCGTGGGACAGACCAAAGGTGGTAGACCCATTGGAACCCCACTGTTGTGGGAAGACAAGCATGAGGAGTCCTTTTGCCAGTTAAAGGCGGCCTTGACTGGAGAAGAGGTCCTGGCGTACCCTGACTATGGGAGCCCGTTCATCCTCCACACGGACGCCAGTAACGTGGGGCTAGGAGCGGTCCCAGGTCCAGGATGGAAAGGAGAAGGTGATTGCCTACGCTAGCCGAAAACTCCGGCCGACCGAAAGGAACCCTGAGAACTATAGCTCCTTCAAGCTCGAGCTATTGGCGTTGGTGTGGGCTATCACAGAGCGGTTCCGCCACTACTTGGCGGCAGACAAATTCACCGCGTTTACGGACAACAATCCGCTGACTCACCTGAACACGGCCAAGTTGGGCGCGCTGGAGCAGCGGTGGGTAGCCCGGCTAGCCAACTATGATTTCACCATAAAGTACCGAGCTGGACGTGTCAACATAAATGCTGATGCACTCTCCCGGATGCCCCATTTGTCAGAAGAGGGGTGCGAGGATGACGACCTCGAGGAGATCGAGTTGCCTGCGTTTCACCAGCTGCCTACTGAGAGGGTACAAGTCTGTCAGCAAAGGGTGGATCTGGACCCGCGGCCTAGTCAAGAGTGGCAAGACGCCCAGGATCAAGCGCCGGCTGTCCGCCTTGTCAAGACTCTAGTGGAACAAGGTGCTATGGGAATAGACCCTGCCGCTCCAGCCGAAGCCCAACGCTTGTGGAAAGAACGGAAACGGCTTTACCTACACCAAGGGAGGCTGTACCGTGAGCTGATCAACCCAAAGACCCATGAGAAAATATGCCAGTTAATCGTTCCTCAAGCTGATGTCGCTACTGTCCTGCGGGCATACCATGATGGTGCTGGCCACTTCGGGTGGAAGAAGCTGGAGATGCTGTTGAGGGAGCGGTTCTATTGGAGTGGGATGCGTGAATCGGTGGAAGCCTGGTGTCGAGAGTGTGGTCCTTGTACACTGAGGAGGAAGGACGAGACTAGCCAGAGGGCACCGTTACATCCCATAGTCACCCATCAGCCGCTGGAGCTGGTTGCCCTGGACCATGTCAAGCTCACCCCTAGCCGAAGTGGGTACACCTACGCATTGACCATGGTAGACCACTACTCAAGATTTATGGTGGTAGTCCCCGTTAAGGACCTAACTGGTCGAACCGCTGCTCGAGCGTTCCAGGCTTATTTCTGCCGACCCCATGGGTACCCCGAGAAGGTGCTGACTGACCAAGGCCCGGCTTTTGAAGCAGAGGTGTTTCACGAATTCTGCCAGTTGTACGGCTGCAAGAAGATCCGGACCACTCCGTACCACGCCCAAACCAACGGCATGTGCGAGAAAATTAATCACTTGGTCCTGGGGCTCCTCAAGACGCTACCGCTGGAAGAACGGAACATGTGGCCGGAAAAGCTACCTGACTTGGTCGACATGTACAATAATACCCCGTCCAGTTCGACGAAGTGCACCCCAGCGTATCTGATGAGGGCTCGGCCTGGCCGCCTGCCGGTGGATCTGGAGATGGGGTTGGAAGCCCCGGAAGCACTCCCTTCAACGGCAGAATGGGAAAGTCGGAGGAGGGCACAGTACCGGCAAATCCAGGAGTATGTGGAGAAAAACCTCAGTCGAAGTCGAGAGCAGCAGGAGCACCGGTTCAACCAGAAGGCGCCCGCAGGTCCTTTCCAGCCAGGAGATGTGGTGCTGAAACGGAAGAGAAAAACCCACAAGCTGGATGATCAGTGGGAGCAAGTCCCCTATGTCATACAACCCACAGAATGGGGAGATGGGAAGACCTACCAGATCAGTCGTGACCAAGGGGACACCCTAGCCACAGTTTCCCGGGACCATCTAAAAAAATGCCCCCCAGTGCTGAAGGCAGAGGCTGAAGTACCGGTTCCTCCACCAGTGGAGAAGGCAGCAGAGGTAATCCACACTGTAATGGGTGACTTCCCAGCAGACTGGCCTACACAGAACGGCGCGGTGAGTCTTCCAGTGATACTGTTCCCACAACCCGTGGATGAAGAAGTAGTGGAAGCGGTTAACGGTGAGCCAGAACCAGTGCCAGTGCCCAGGGATGAACCTGTACCCAGCCCCCCTGCACCTCCGCCTGCCCCACACTGTAGCAGGGAGGAGGAACCGATTGTTCCCTCTACCCCACTGTCTAGCACCACTGACACCGGGCCCCGAAGGTCCACCCGTTCCAATCTAGGTAGACCCCCACTTAGGTACAGGGAGACCGTTCTATGAGTGAAAGGGGTCCGCAAATGTAAAAGAGTGTTGCTGTTTGTTTGAAAAAGTTTAAAAAGTTTGAAATGATAAGTGAAATTACCGAAGAAGTCACCTGATTTATTTGTTGATTGGCCTTGTGATTGAACCGGCAGGAGCCGGCACCGTTGTCCCCGTGGGGACCGTTAAAAGTTTGCATGGGAACTATCCATGGACAAGCCCGTGAACTTGCAGGGCACCACAAACGTTAAGTGGCTTGTAAATATGTTGGGTACCGTTACCGTTTCCGCAATACCGCCTCCGGAGAGGCAGGTTGGAGGGAGGGCCCTCAGCAGAGCAGGCTGGGGCCCAGCCACCAAAGGAACCGGTGGCTACCCTCTGGAGGGGAAGGACAGATCCCGCACGGGTAACTTGTGCTGGACTGTGGGTCAAGGGGTGCTGCCAGGGTTTTAGGGGCAGCATCGGGGCCAGGTTGCTTGGGTGGGAGAGAGCGGAAACCGTGACCGTACACCGTTGTAACGTTAAAAGTAAATGTGCCTCCCGTCTTGGGAAGAGTTGTTATTAAAAATGTATATTATTTACCGTTTATAATGTTATACCGTTTACCTTTTCAGAAAAACAAAAAGGAAAATAAAACCGGTGTTGGACGGGCAGCCCGAGGACGGTCTGCGTTTTGCTAAGGGGGAATGTGTCGCCCTGGGCAAGCCAGGGGACACAGATAACAACACACACGCACCCCACATTCCCTGCAGGTACACCAGCTAACCCACAAATCCTTGTTGCCTTCCTCCAGGAGTCTGATGATGCACACCAGGGGGTGGGCCAGGCGGTTGGCTCAGCCCACCGAGGAGCTCACAACACTGGAGGCAGGAGGAAACCAGGCAGATAGCTCAGGGAGGAGCAGGAGTGAGGAGCTAAGAGAGAGTCGAGCCCAGGCAGGGCAAGAGTGAAGGAGTAGTCTAGACAGGGTTAGAGTAAACAGCTAAGTGAAAGTGAAGGAAGAAGGCAGTAAAGAAAGAAAGCCTGAAGTTAGTCTGTGGCTGTGTGCCCAGACGGAGTCAGCAAGGTCAGCAGACAGTGGTGAAGATCTGCAGTGGGACTGTCTGGAGGTTGCTGGAAGGGCCACAGAGGCTGTGTGTATCCGGGGGCCTGGAGCAGTATACAAAGGGCAGTCAGCACCAGAGCAGGGGCTTTCGGATCCCAGCAAGGCTTGGAGTCGCTGTAAATTGCTAAATCCGTTAGTGAAGGGGACGTAGATCCCCCAACAAGCAAGTCCTGATTGACGGCAAAGGTCCAACCACAACGGGGAAACACCGCCACCGCCAAGGCACCAGTTTCCCAGGGCCGGCGCCTGCGGGCAAAGTGTGGAGCTCCTCCGGCACAGATTGCAGTCGGGGAGCGGGTAACCGGTGGGTATCCACCGCTACCAAACAGACATTTCAAAGGTGCAGGGAAGAGACCGTCACCGCTAACTGCAGGGAACCGCAGCACCGTGAACCGTCCGAGGGACCCGTCCAACCAGCCGTTTGTTTACCGAGAACTGTGTCGTGTTTACTGGCTGAGTGAGTACCTCAGTGCCGCAAGGCACAGCGCTGCCCCTGCGCCCCTGCACCCCACTGGGCCCCGGGATCACCAACCCCTACCCACGGAGGGGCAACACAACAACTGGCTGCTCCACATCACCATCCCCGGGATCCCCACATTGAGCAGCGGTGGTGAAATCACCACAACCATGGGTGGCGTCACGAACTATAACAATCCCCACACCCAACCACAAACACCCCCTTTCACTCACGGGCGAGGAGTGTCGCTCGAGAAACCCCGGGATTCGGCCCACAGCTCGAGCCACCAGGAGCAGCTGCCGGACCCGAGCAGAAGGGGTGAGCGCGGTGTGCTGACACCCTCCTCCCCGCCCGCGACAACATCACTCAGGTTACCCGCGGCCACTGATCTCAGCTGGAGGACTTCTGCTGTGGCCGCGGGTAACCTCAGTGACGGCACCGCTGATAGCACGGCTCACTGCGGTCACTCAGGGGATTTACGGTCACCGGTGAGACCTTCACCGGTGACCGAAAATCAGGCCATGCCACACAGACAGAGCCGCAGGATGACAATGAAGTCGGGTGAAGTTCATACGACTTCATTCTGATCGTGCGGCTCTGCTGTGTCTGCTGTCAGCGACTATTCAGCTCTGCTACATGGCTCTGTCTGTGGCTGCTGTCAGCGGCCATGTAGCAGAGCTGAATGGCAGATGACAGCTGCTGAGAAAAAAAAAGGATCACACACGGATCACACACGCATTACACACGCTCTGCTAGCCTGGAAACAATTAAAAAAAAGCATTGCACTTGCATTGCACACTGACCTAACGTGAACTAAAATCGGCCGAGTTTTTTTCATGCAACTCGGACCGATTTTACACGCATAGGTGTGTTTCCAGCCTTATTTGTCTTGTCAGCACATTATTCACTTCTTGCCTAGCTTTTGTCCCTAGGTGTGTTTTTAGGGGGGGCTGGAAGCACATAAACTCTCTGCTTACCTGGGGGATTATTCATTCTGGCAGAGAAAGACGAGAAAGAGTAAGATTGATTCTCTCAGAGAGAAGCTGACACCCCAGAGAGACTGTGAGAAAACCCGATTTCCCTGGAAAAGGACTGCTGGAGGATTATGACTAACCTCCTTGGACCAGTGCTTTTTTTGCGGCGGTACGTGCCAGTACGGTGTACCGGAAAATCTGAAGAGCGCTGAGGGCCAGCACCTCTGGCTCTGTCCACATGGCTAATTTTTAAACTATACAAATTAGCCATGTGTGGAGTGGAGGCACAAGCAGAGCAGCCACTGGAGCTGCAGGACCTGCGATGTTGTAACGTATGTGTGACTCGGGTGGGCGGAGCCATGGAGTTTTGCCCAGTGGCAAAGAATCTGGAGAAGATGGAGGAGTGCAGGGTATGTGAGAGAGGGGTGCAGAGGGCGGAAGGCTGTGCATGGGGAAAAAGGATGTAAGGGGGATAGAGTGAGATCAGGGGTATGGAGAATTGAGAGACAAGGGGGATGGAGGATGGAGAGATCAGGGGGATCAAGGATGGAAGGAGCAGGGGGATGGAGAATGGAGAGAGCAGGGGGATGGAGAATGGAGGGAGCAGGTGGATGGAGGATGGAGGGAACAGGAGGATGGAGAATGGAGGGAGCAGGGTTCATTGAGTTTTGTTTCATCAAACTTGTCTTAGATGGATAAAATATCGCACTATTTCTTGGTCGGTGTGGCTCCGGCACGCAAAAGACCCCGAACAGACGTGGAGACAGAAACAAATCAGATGATAGAGCAGAACGTGGCCACCGGTTCTTCAACTATCAAACCTGCATCAGCTAGTGTTAATGATCCTGATGAAGTAAAGCTGCTGTCGTCTGGTGATTCAAAGGCTCCCAACTGGCCAACATGCTGGACTCTAGACCAGAAGAATGATTACTGCAGTAAGTACAATTGTCAAATATAACATTGAGATCCAAAGGTTATAGGCAACAACTCAAACATGCATTTAAAACACAAGACACAAGAGTCTTTATATTCACCAATAATTGAAAACACCCCATAGACATCATGATGCAAATGTATAAAACATTTTATTAGTAATAGTGCACAGGGTATTACAAAATAACAGAGCAATAATCAAAGAGAACCGGAATGGGTAGTGAAGGAAGAGGGGAGAGCCCCACGTGACCCAGGAAGTCAGTTTAATAGAAGCAGGACCTGCCAAACAATCTAATATGAGTAGCAGCCAACTATCCATAGAAGGCCCATATAGGAACCAAATAATCCGATGTGCCACTAGTCAAAAACCCAAAAACATAGACAATAGCCTTATGTTAGGTCATACATCCGTATAACTAAGGCCTGTGTATGGGAACCTGACATGAAGGCCGGGGTGTGCCACACAGCAGGGCTATAGCCCCAAATGACAAACAAACAGGGGTGCCCAGGCTGTGTAGCTCAACCGACTAGCTATGAGGCTTACCCGTAAGGCAGACAGTCCCGGATCCTGAGGCACGTGGGGACCGACGTCCCAACACGTGTTTCGTCCAATACTTCGTCGGGGGACGGTAATTAAAAAGTGTGAGGAGTGGAGTTTAAAAAGGGGAGCCAATTTGTCACTGGCACGCCCCCATTCCCCATGTGTGCTGTGGTGGGTGGCCGCTACGGAGCGCGCCGCGGCACAGTCTCGGCGGCCGGAAACCGGCTAGACGGGAACTTCCGGTGACGTCACCAATAGTACATCCGGTTTCCCTCCGCAACGAGCGTTACCACGGACGCGATCAGGCGGAAGCCACCACAGCACTACATCAGATGGACCAACACCTTGTGGAACCACCAGTTTAGCCACCAAAATCCCATCATCCACCATATGGTATCTAATGCATAGATATGTATTAGGCAAAGAATGGAAAAATCCCCTAGTGACCACTCTAAAAGGATTATATTACAGGGTATATATGCATTATGCATTATTCGTATATATACACCACAAGTGGTTGCGTACAGAAATGAAAATCCCCCAATAATACCTATAGAGGAGATCTATTACAAAACACATACACATATGCATTATTCATATACAAAACACCAGAGATGGTGCCAATGTGGAAGAGAAACAGAGGAAAAAAGGAGAAGAAAGAAGATAGGCAGACGTCTGCAAAGGAAGAATAAGTATAGGAACATGGACCAAAAATATACATGCTGGTTTCAACATAAAGACAATTCCAGACAGTCCATTTCCATATTGTCTGCCACAATTTCATGACCTCTCAATCCTCTGTTGTTCTGTAGACACATATAGACTTCCATTTCTTCTGGATCGAAATGGATGGCAGGCTCTTGGGGATGGTGGAGGCGGAGGAACAGGTGGGATAGGAGGCGAAGGGGGAGGAGGAGATGCGGGTGGGAGGAGAGGGAAGGGGGGGGGGGAGAGGGGGGTTATTTGGGGGGGGAGAGGGAGGGAAGGGGAGGGGAGGGAGGGGACACAAGGGGGCCAGAAGGTGGAGGTTCATGACAAAAACAGGTCCCTTAAAATTAAACGAAAGAAAAAGACACACTGTTAAAAGAGTCATAGGACCACCAATAAATACAACAAGAAAGACACATCTAAAAGTATATCTAAAGATGCGCAAGAGGTTTACGCAATTGTTCACACCTCTATTGCGCGGACATGGAGGACACAGTCACCCAGAGGACCAAATTACGAGTCACCTAAATCCGGCTGGGAGGAGCACAGCCCCCCACCAGTCGGACTTATTTAGGAAATCACCACTGTGGCAGTAAGAATCTCACTACCACTGTGGGAATACAGACAACCGTTATAAATATGAAGCAAAAGAGAGCCGTTCATTTAGTCCGTCCGGAGCCTGAGTACCCAAGACGAAAATCCAACGGCACTCCACTTGTGCCAACCGTTTTTTGAGGTCACCGCCCCGAATACCCAGGTGTATCTTGTCGATACCACGGATCTTCAGGGATGTGGGGTCACAATTATGGACCTCCCTAAAGTGTCTGGGTATCGTTTTAAGGGATTCGGGGTTGGTGGCCTCTTTGGCCGCCAGAACATCACGCACATGTTCCCTTGTGCGGATTCGGAGCTCACGTGAGGTCAGACCGACATATATCTTGTTGCAGCCACATGTGGCGTAGTAGATTACGCCAGATGTGCTGCAAGAGATATATGCCCGAATGGAAAACTCCCTCTTTCCGTCCGCTGAGCAAAAAGTTGTAGCTCGGATGATGTTCTGGCAGCCACGGCAGCTACCGCAAGGGTAGCAACCTACACGTTGGGGACCACATCCAAAAAGGGGGGTACTCTTGGCCACATAGTGGCTATGCACTAATGTGTCCCTGAGACTCCTACCCCTCCTTGCCGTCATCAAAGGACGTTCTGGTAAATAACCACGAAGGGAGGGCTCAGTATGGAGAATGGCCCAATGTTTGTTTAATATGCCTCTGATTTGGTCCCACTGTCGACAGTAAGTGGAGATGAATCTCGCCACTGGACTAGATGTAGATTTAGTAATAACATTCCCAGAGAGGAGCTGATCCCGCTGGGAATGTTTGGCACGTTGGTAACCCTTTTTGATGGACCTCTTACTATACCCCCTCAAAAGGAACCTCTCCCTCATATCCCCTGATTCGGATTCGAAACCATGATCCGACGAGCACAGTCTGCGTAACCGCAAAAACTGGCCCGTCGGGATGGCATTCACCGTTGACCTGGGGTGACTCGAGGTGGCATGGAGGAGGGAATTAACCGAAGTAGTCTTCCTAAAGATGGTAGTAGAAACAGCCCCGCTAGACTCCACCGAGATTCGAATGTCCAAAAATTCGATGGTCCTTGGTCCGACCTGATGAGTTAGGTAGATGTTATAGCTGTTGGAGTTAAGGCGACGCACAAAATCCTCCAGCTCAGAGCCGGTTCCCCCCCAGACGACCAGGATGTCGTCAATATAGCGCAGCCAACACTGCGCATGGGAGCTCGCCGGCACGCCGTCCCCGAAAACCTCCCTCTCCCAGTATCCGAGAAAGAGGTTTGCGTAAGACGGCGCACAGGCCGCCCCCATCGCAGTGCCGCGCCGCTGGAGGAAGAACCGGTCCCGAAACACAAAGAAGTTGTGCGTCAATACAAACTCCAACAGCTCCAAAACAAGGGCGGACAAGGACCCATCGAGACTACTCGAATCAAGGTAGAATCGCACGGCGGTCAGCCCATCCTGATGTCCAATACTGGAGTAGAGGGCCTCCACATCCATTGTTACCAGGATAGCCTCCTCCTCCAAGGTAAGACCCTCCACTCTCCTTAGGACGTCAGCAGTGTCTCTGACATAAGAGGGCAACGTCTCCACTAAGGGATGTAAGTAGTATTCAATAAATTTACATGTGACGTCGCACAGCCCTCCCATGCCAGAGACAATGGGACGCCCAGGAGGTGTTTTTGGGTTTTTGTGAATCTTGGGGAGGAGGTAAAAAGTTGGAACAACAGGTGTTTTTACTAGGAGGCCCTCATAGATTTTTTTAGGGATAATTCCCTCCTCGAATGCCTTAAGTAAAATCAACTCCAGGTCATTGGCGAAGCCGCGTATGGGGTTATGATGGAGAGGTTCGTATGCCTCCCGATCCCTCAATTGCCGCCATGCCTCCTTCTCATATAGCTCCACCGGCCAGATTACCACATTCCCGCCCTTGTCGGCAGGTTTAATCACCACCCCGTCCAATGATTCAATCTCGCGTAGTGCCATTTGTTGTTGTCGAGAGAGGTTGTTTTTACCCCCTCTCCGTGGAAGTTGTTGAATGTCCTTTGACACTAATTCACAAAAGATCTGAATCGGGGGGCATAAAGACAAGGGCGGAAAGGTGGCAGACCTCGGCATGGTGTGGCGTGGGAAATTACCTGCTTGTTGGTAAGCCGACTCCTCCTCTAGCTCCTCAAGTGCAGCAATAGCCTCCTGTTCACGGATGGAAGTACTAGGTTCCCCAGTGGCTCTCTTGGAGTGTAGTTTGTGTAGTACCAACTTCCGCAAGAACAGATGGAGGTCTTTAATTACTGAAAAGAGATTGAAGTTAGTATGGGGCACAAATGACAACCCCAACTTCAACACCTCCGTCTGCATGGGGGTGAGGACATGCTTGGATAAGTTGATTACCTCCATCTGTCCATCACCACCCTTTTTCCGGGCCAGAGGAGGAGGGGCTGACCGTCCGCCACCCATCGCCAAGGTCTGTTGATTCCGAGCCAGGACTGACCTAGTGTTTGGTCTTACATTCCTACTATGTTCAGGGGCAATGTCCTCCTCCAATGAGGACATAGATGAGGCGGATATTGACATGGACGAGGCCTGGTGTTTCTTCTTTTTGGGGAAGGAATTACCCCGCCAGCGGAAGACTTGACCATTTTTATAGTCCGTGACGTCCCGTTGGTATTTCTTTGTCTTGGTACTCAGGATCTCCTTTTCCCACTTAGTGAACTCCTTATCAAGGGAATCGTTATACTTGGACAACTCCTCAGGGGTGAGTTCCGAGTCTAGGTTGGCCTGAGCGTCTGCAATTTCACTCTCCAAGTCTTTAATGGATTTCTCATTCAGCTCTATAAGGAGCTGCATGAAAATCCTGGAGCAGTTAGACGCGGCCTCTTCCCACTTGGTTTTAACCGTCTCATCTGAGACCACAAAAGAAGGGAAGACCCTGACTCGTAAACCCCTGGGGACAAGTCCCCTATCGATGTATCTTTTCATAAAAGCCACATTCCACCACAGTCGTGTCTTCTTATTCAACATAGTTTTAAGACTATTCATGCGGTCTATGGTGGACCTAGAACTCATGGTAGGTAACTCCTCCCCTCCAGCTTCAAATACTCTGTCCAGTTGCGTTTCCCACGTTTTTTCGCGGGCTTTATGATCCATGGATACTTGGATAAGGCCTGTGATAAACCACAGAATAACTGTCAAATATAACATTGAGATCCAAAGGTTATAGGCAACAACTCAAACATGCATTTAAAACACAAGACACAAGAGTCTTTATATTCACCAATAATTGAAAACACCCCATAGACATCATGATGCAAATGTATAAAACATTTTATTAGTAATAGTGCACAGGGTATTACAAAATAACAGAGCAATAATCAAAGAGAACCGGAATGGGTAGTGAAGGAAGAGGGGAGAGCCCCACGTGACCCAGGAAGTCAGTTTAATAGAAGCAGGACCTGCCAAACAATCTAATATGAGTAGCAGCCAACTATCCATAGAAGGCCCATATAGGAACAAGTAAGTACAATTGGCTGTACATCTGTGAACAGAAGTTCAGTTGTTCGTCGTGCAAGAAAGTTGGATATCTAGGTGTGGAGTCAAACATTGGGATGAAAATTTCAAAGGCTTGGGCCAACTGTAACATAACATTCTTCGACGAAAGTCGCCAACAGCAGTTAACATCTCTGCGAAAGAAAATATTTGCTCACAAAGACACCGCCAGCCACACAGCTGCAGTTAGGCTGCTTGCATAGGCGGACAGAGGAAATTTGGCCTTTCTTATAGAATACAGCCTAGGTAAGTCGAAAACCATATTTTGCAAGTGAAAAAAAACGATTATACAGTATTGGTCATTTTGTATTTTTCTTTTGTAATCTGAATTACATAAATTTTTATTAAAATTAGCGAACAGACTACAAAACTGAATAATGATAAACAGGGCCGCACCGTTCATTGGACAAGTTGAGCAGTTTGCTCAGGCGGCACTATATTCAGGGGGGCGGCAATGCGGCCAGGGGGTGAAGCTGTATGGGGACTGCCGTTTTCCGCCGCCCAGTGCTTCAACAGGTAAACCGTACACAGGATCTCCCGGCCGCCCGAAAGCACCCCCTCCCCGCTCCTCAATCTCGGGCGCTGGCTGACAGATCCCCCCCCCCCGCTCCTCAATCTCGGCCGCCGGCACCTGACACAGCACCCTCCCCCTCGCTCCTCGCCTCAGAGATGCGTACTGGCAAATATTTACAAAAAAAGCGCTTCCTGGGACATTTATGCCATTACTGGACTACTTTACCCTCTGTGTGGTGGATTATTTTATGGAGCGTCTGTTTTGCTTGGAATAAATGTTCTTTAGATTGTTCATCCATCTCTTGCTCTGTTGTTTGATATCGGAGAAGGACCCGATCACATTTGTATTTTAGGTGGTTTTAAACACGTTTTTTTGAATCAACTTTTTGGATTTTTATTATACTAGTGTACCGCCCTGGGGCTCGGCCAGCTGCCGAGCCACTCTGATCCGTGCTCGTCGGTGGGTGGCTCGATCTCTCCACGGACCCGGGGGTCACGTTGCTCTGAAAGAGGGTTGGTGCTACACGTAGGGACTTCATTGGGGAGGTCCACGGCCGGAGCCGCGGTGGTTTGCAGGGGATTTAAGTTCGTGACGCCACCCACGGGTTGTGGTGAAAGGATGGACTGTCTGCAGGCGCAAGGCATAGTCTCTTATACTGTCCGTGGGTCGTTGCCAACATTGGTAGAACTGCATCCGCAACTCAGTCTCGTTGCGGGTTTCAAAGGCGGTCTGGAGTTTCTCGAAGATAGTGGTCACCAAGGCCCGGTCCGCTTCTGCCCAGGTCTCCGTCTCCTGCTCAGCCGCGCCGGTCAGCTGCCCTAGCACTACCGTCACAAGCTGGCATCAGGCTTCCCATCATACTGGGGTAGCCAGGTAGCACCGGGCACGTAGGGCAAGGAGATCGGCATTACCTGAGCGACCACTGGACCCGCGGCCTCCCCCGCTCTTGCGACCGGAGCGAGGGCCACCACGTTCCCGTCTTCGGGCGCCACCACTCCTGCAGCCGACGCCCCTTCGCCATCTCCGGTAGGTGTGGACATCTTCCCTCCGTCCCCCCTTGGTCTTTTCGGGGCACTTCGCTTGCTTTTTGCACCGTTCTGCTCTTAGGGGGCGGGGCTTCACTTTCGCGCCCTTTTTGCTTGGAGAAGACGGCTTGGGCGGGAAACTTCGCGCCACAGGAAGGTGACAAGATGGTGGATTCTGCAATTTTTCAACGGGGACTCCGCTGACGATAACTTCAAGGCGCACTTCCACAGGTAAGTGGATGGGTTTAATCCTGTTCGCCAGAAGAGTCGATGTGTACTGCCCCGGGGCTCGGCCGGCTCGTCGGTGGGTGGCTCGAGCTCTCCACGGACCCGGGGGTCACGTCGCTCTGAAAGGGGGTTGGCGCTACACGTAGGGACTTTGGTGGTGAGGTCCACGGCCGGAGCCGCGGTGGTTTGCAGGGGATTTAAGTTCGTGACACCACCCACGGGTTGTGGTGAATGGATGGACACCACCGCTGCCGTTGACTAGGCTCCCGGGGACGGTGTTGCGCAGCTTGGTGTTGACCCCCTCCGTGGGTAGGGGGATGATGGTCCCAAGGGAGGTGCTGAGGCGCGGGGATAGATGCGTGCTGGGGTGCCGGTGCGACACGGTGCACGGCTCGAAGGCACTGGTGTACTCACTATGATAAACACGCTAGAGTCTCTGGTAAATGGTGCCCGCAGCCGGCTGCAGTTTCCCCTTAACAGGTTGGTGGTTTCCGCCTTTCTCCTGCACCTCTCTTGTGTAAAAGTTACAACTCTTATGCCTAAGCAATGGTAGTCCGCTTCCCGGCTTGCTATGTGTCGGGAGAACCCTCTTTGCCCGCAGACGCTGGCCTGGTTGGGCTGTTGTCTTCAGTCGGGTCTTATGTGGGAAAGCTCCTAAAGTCCAGTCCTCAATGAGTTGATTTGACTCAGCCCGGCTGTTTCTGGGCTTCGCACTGGGTCTGAGTACCCCTCCTGGTGCTCCGGTTTCCAATTGGTTCCCCAGTTCGGTACCGGCGGGCCACCGCCCGTCCCCGGTCCCTACGGTTCCACCGGCTGTAATCCCAGCTCCTGCAGGCGGCCACCACCGTCTGCCTCTTTGCCAGAGGTTTTCCTCAGGGACTAATATAATAACAAAGAGAAGAAATATATACATTGTCACAATCATACATCATTGTTACAAATCAATACATATCACACACAGGTGAAAATCACGTTTTACATTGTTTCAAAAAAAATTTATATATGCTGAGCTCTTCATAAAGAATGCACAAGGAAAATACCCGTGGACTAAATATAATGAATACAAAGGGACACTTTATTTGCTGTAGAAATCAATGTACGATATAGTCATAACACTAAGGAGACCAGAAATCAGGACATACCTATGATAGATAAGATTACGTTTCCTTGAACGAGCACCGAAATTGTGATGAACAATTAGACACTTTGGTGTCAACGGAAGGTACTAGAGGGTAAGACATGAATATGTTAATACCATAAATGCATACAAGAAAAAGGGAACTATGTGTTTATAGGGGTTCAGGAGTGTGTACCTCAATGGATCAATGCTGAGATCAGAACATCCAATCAGGACAGTAAGAGAAAACATAAACAACCTCCACTGATATATTGAAAGGGTTCAGTATGTGAATTCCTAGTGGGTCATGTGCCACAAGTTTCTAAATGAAAAAATCATTCATCTATTAGAAATGAGCGCATATGGGCTCCAGGAGATAATTGATCTATCAGAAAAAGAGTACCTCATGGGCGGGACCAAGTATGAGCTGGAATATCCCGGTTGCGTTTAAGTCAAATTGACCAGTACGAATGAGTAAGTGGTGCTACAATCTACAAAAGGATGAAATCCAAATAAAGATCAAACAAAACTATAAAAGAACCAAGAGTAAGGCAAAAATATTACCTATGGGTATGGAAAAAAAGTTTCCATGAGTGCTCCAGCCGTTTAAAGAATCCAAACACACATAAGGTTGTTAACAACGACAGGTAGACCACATGAGAGTAAGTTGTATTAGCCCATGGACCCAAGGAGGTGAGTTTATGACCTGTTCTGAGAAAACGTATATGAGTATATGACACGTTAGTATGGACACTAATGATCAATATTGTAATATATGATGGATCCATCAAAAATAACTGCGTCGTACCTTATGAGTATAATGATACACAAAATGTGACTAAGGCTGCCTCTGTGTTGTCGCAAGGCGGCAGTGCAGATGTGTGTGCACCGTAAATGGGAAGGAGACTGTCGTGAGGCAAAGACAGAGACAGATACTTAAGGACACCAATAATCAACCAGCAAGAGACATACGTAGCAATGAGACCACGTACCTGACCTAATGATGAGTGAACAAAGGGTCTAATGATGAGCAGGCCAAAGGCTCTATAGGGAATAAGGGAAATAGGGAATATGAAAGAGATAATGTAGAAGAAACAATGCCATGGAAACGATATCAAGAAAGCGAGGGCAAGTAGTGGCAAATAAGTATATGAAATATATGTCATACCTGTGAAATACACCACCACGTGCGGGGCGCCGGACACCCTATATTGGCAGTACGTGCTATTTATATAGAACCCGGAAGTCGTGGCTCCCGTTGTATGGGTCTCGTGCACGTCACAAATCACGTGTGCGTGCGGGGACGTGATGACGTCGTACGTCGCGCATGCGCGGTAGGTCCGATCGCCGCCTCGGCAGCATCAGCGCCGCGCATGCGCGGCAGACAAGGTCCACACGTCAGCAGGTAAGGTAATGGGAGAAGTGTATATACGTAGACGTGATGACGTCGCGAGCCTCGCACGCGCGGTAAGGCCGATCGCCGCCAAGGTAGCGTCAGCACCGCGCATGCGTGGCAGACAAAGCCATCACGCCGGCGAGTGAAGTAGTGGGGATCAGTGTGTGTAATGGCCCGCGCATGCGCGGAGGGACACGCCTCCCCGTCATATCCGCGCGTGCGCGGAAGCCAAGCACACAACCTTGGATGATGTATTACGCGCGTGCGCGTAGGGGCCCATGGCCAAGGAGCGCGCCTCGGGGCAGAGCGCCACTTGGACGCCGTGCGCCGAGGGCGCGCGAAGGGCAGGAGACCCCGCGCACGCGCCTGTGTGAACTATACAAACCGTGGTACAAGTGCTGTTTATGATACACGGGTGGCGCAAGTGGTATTCAGGTGTTGTGGGTGACCTATGAAAAAAAGAAGAAAATGTTAGAGATGCATTGTATTCGCAAATGCTATACTCCTGTGGAAGGAAATAAGGTATAACCATAAAACGCTAGTTATCAATGCAACCTATTACATTCCCACAATTCAACCATCTAAGTAATCACATCAAATTCGCGATTTAACCCATGTGGTTCCAAGGTTCTTAGAGTATGGATCCAGTAGGCCTCGCGCTGCTTCAACACTTTGATCCTATTGCCGCCCCTTCTAATGGGGGGTACATGTTCCAAAATTTGGAACTTCAGTTGTGCTACCGTATGTTTAAAAGTGACAAAATGGTGTGGAATGGGCAATAGGATTTGTTGGCAACGGATAGTAGATTTGTGCTTATTAATACGGTCTCGGACATGCTGGGTGGTTTCCCCAACATATCCGAGACCGCACGGACATTTAATGAGATATACCACAAATGAGGAGTCACATGTTAGGTAATCCCGTATGTGAAATACCCTACCGGTATGTGGATGGGTGAATGTGTCTCCCCGGGTTAAATTATTGCACTGTAAGCAATGTAGACAAGGAAAATTGCCTACTTTCGGAGTCCCCAAAAAAGTCTGTCGTGGTGTGATGGTGGTAGACCCTATGTCGGCCCGTACTAACTTGTCTCTAAGATTTTTGGATCGTTTATAGCAAAACAGTGGGGGTTGGGAAAATTCAGGAACAGTAGGATAAGCGGTATGGAGTAACGGCCAATGCTGCGCAACAACACCTTTGATGAGTGGTGAAAACGGATGATACGTATTGACACATGCTACACGGGGCTCGTTGGACCGAGTGATGTCAGTTTGTGATGTGCGGTTACCTGCTATATGAGCAGGATAGCCTCTGGCTGCGAACTTTGAACCCATCTCTTTCATTCTAAGTTCACGTGTCTCAGGGTCTGAAACAATTCTTTCCACCCGTTTATATTGCGATATGGGAAGGGCTCTTTTGGTGTGAGCTGGGTGACAACTCGTGTAATGGAGAAGGCTGTTCCGATCAGTGGTTTTCACGAAGAGGTCAGTTTCAATATGACCCTCTGGAGAAAGACACACTAAAGTGTCAAGAAAGCTGATGGAATGGACATCATGGTGTATGGTGAAACTAAGACCTGATCTGTAGGCATTGATTTGTTGGAAGAAAAGCTCCAGGGAGGAAGAGTCACCGTGCCAGATCATGAAAATATCGTCAATGAATCTCTTCCATACCACTGAGTGCTTCTTCCACAAAGAGTTCTGATATACATAAAGTGCCTCGAAATGTGCCATGTAAATGTTCGCGTAAGGTGGTGCCATATTTGACCCCATCGCTGTGCCCTTACATTGTAGAAAGAAAGAATCTTCAAAAATGAATTCCCATTTACGGTGCACACACATCTGCACTGCCGCCTTGCGACAACACAGAGGCAGCCTTAGTCACATTTTGTGTATCATTATACTCATAAGGTACGACGCAGTTATTTTTGATGGATCCATCATATATTACAATATTGATCATTAGTGTCCATACTAACGTGTCATATACTCATATACGTTTTCTCAGAACAGGTCATAAACTCACCTCCTTGGGTCCATGGGCTAATACAACTTACTCTCATGTGGTCTACCTGTCGTTGTTAACAACCTTATGTGTGTTTGGATTCTTTAAACGGCTGGAGCACTCATGGAAACTTTTTTTCCATACCCATAGGTAATATTTTTGCCTTACTCTTGGTTCTTTTATAGTTTTGTTTGATCTTTATTTGGATTTCATCCTTTTGTAGATTGTAGCACCACTTACTCATTCGTACTGGTCAATTTGACTTAAACGCAACCGGGATATTCCAGCTCATACTTGGTCCCGCCCATGAGGTACTCTTTTTCTGATAGATCAATTATCTCCTGGAGCCCATATGCGCTCATTTCTAATAGATGAATGATTTTTTCATTTAGAAACTTGTGGCACATGACCCACTAGGAATTCACATACTGAACCCTTTCAATATATCAGTGGAGGTTGTTTATGTTTTCTCTTACTGTCCTGATTGGATGTTCTGATCTCAGCATTGATCCATTGAGGTACACACTCCTGAACCCCTATAAACACATAGTTCCCTTTTTCTTGTATGCATTTATGGTATTAACATATTCATGTCTTACCCTCTAGTACCTTCCGTTGACACCAAAGTGTCTAATTGTTCATCACAATTTCGGTGCTCGTTCAAGGAAACGTAATCTTATCTATCATAGGTATGTCCTGATTTCTGGTCTCCTTAGTGTTATGACTATATCGTACATTGATTTCTACAGCAAATAAAGTGTCCCTTTGTATTCATTATATTTAGTCCACGGGTATTTTCCTTGTGCATTCTTTATGAAGAGCTCAGCATATATAAATTTTTTTTGAAACAATGTAAAACGTGATTTTCACCTGTGTGTGATATGTATTGATTTGTAACAATGATGTATGATTGTGACAATGTATATATTTCTTCTCTTTGTTATTATATTAGTCCCTGAGGAAAACCCTGGATGGGTTGAAACGTCGGACTATTTTTCACAATAAAATAAAGACAATATTGAGCATCATATTGGACTTCTCCTTTCTTTTTTCTATTTGAGTGCCGGAGTATATTTTCTATATAGTCTACTGTTTCTCCAGAGCACCTGTTATTTGTTTGGTTGAGCCAGGTTCTAATCAAGATATATTACTATTTTTTACCTGTGCCCCCATCTACCCGAGATTCCATTTGTTTTATAAGAAGATTTCTTGATGTCTTTCTCCACTTTCTCTTATGGAGCCAATGAGGTCACCGACATATTATCGAGAGTCACCATTCCAGATTCCTTTCTTTCTACACCAACAGAGGAAATTCGCACCCGCGATTACGAAAAAGAACTTAGGAAACGGACTGCATATGAATTACATTGTGCCACACTGGCACAATATCATCGAGTACAACGGATACCAAGGGGTTTAAGGGTGTCATTACGACCCACCCTTTTTTCAGAAAACGTAGATTATTGTTCCAAATTCGAGAGCATATTAAATAAATGTTCAATGGACATCATCGTATTGACCATTGAGTTCTTACAAAAGGAAATAGAGGAACTTGGACCCAAGATCCGTTCCATCGAGGACCAACTCACCAACTGTCTACCTAGCACTGAGTGGGATAAAATCCACAAAAAAACCCAGGAGACGATTTCGGAATTTCAGAAAACTCTACAAGAGAGGAAACGCCAGAAATTTGTCCGAGACCAGGAGGACTACTCCAGGGACCGAGTCTACAAGTGGCGGTCATTCGACACCTTCTCAAGACGTTCTTCGGGTCCTTCACGTTATTCAGCCTCTTCTGGCTCGGACAGTGATTCTTTCTTCTCCCGACCTCCCCATTTTTTAGAACAACGTTCATCCACAAGAGGGCGACCAGGCGGGGGAAGAGGAAAGGCATACACACCCCATCGGGTTCAAACTCGTTCTCAGGTATGAGGAATCTGGTGTTCAATATTTCTGCATATAATCTTTCTGTATCTGAAACGCAGGTATTGCAAAAAGGCCTCACATTTTGTCCTACACCACCATTTGATTCGTTTTTATTAGATCAGGAACTCAGACGGTTTTATAGAACTCTACGTCTTAAGGCCCATTTCTCTAACTCTGATACTTCATCATCTACATTTAGTTCAGATAATTCCTCGGGGACCTTTACATTACGTGGTCTCGATTTGAAAAATCCCAGTAAATTCAGTCCCCCCAGAAATTATCACCCTGTAGAGACTTATATCTCACTGGTCTCCAAGGACATTGAGAGGATACTAAAATCCATTGAGAGGGGTGAGTACCAGGTCAAGAGTAATGTTACACCTGAAGAACATAGGGCCATCCGAGCGCTTAGGGACAACACCCAAATTATCATTAAACCAGCAGACAAGGGTGGGGCAATAGTGGTTTTAGATAAATCTTACTACATCTCTGAAATCCATAAACAACTACAGGATAGGCAGACATATTGTCCTATCCCTAAGGACCCAACAAGGGATATTCAGATGAAGATTAAAGACTTGGTGAATTACCATCTGTCACAAGGCAGCGTTGACAACAAACTGGCTGAGTTCCTGATCAAATCTGACCCTGTTACACCAGTCTTTTACACTTTGCCTAAGATTCATAAAAACCTCCGGGCACCACCCGGCCGTCCAATTGTAGCTTCCACGGATTCTGTGTTGTCCCCCTTAGCTATTACTGTTGATAGGATTTTGACACCCTTGATTCCCACCATAACGTCTTACCTTAGAGACACCTCTGATTTTCTGGGTCATCTACGTTCACTTAAAAATATTCCATCTAATTCTCTCTTGGTTACACTAGATGTGAACAGTTTGTATACAAGCATAGCGCATACAGATGGAATACAGGCGGTGGACTGGTTCCTTGAATCACAAGGCACCTTCACCACAGCGCAACAGTCCTTGTGTATGGACCTCATACATACAATTTTGGGAAATAACTTCTTCATTTTTGAAGATTCTTTCTTTCTACAATGTAAGGGCACAGCGATGGGGTCAAATATGGCACCACCTTACGCGAACATTTACATGGCACATTTCGAGGCACTTTATGTATATCAGAACTCTTTGTGGAAGAAGCACTCAGTGGTATGGAAGAGATTCATTGACGATATTTTCATGATCTGGCACGGTGACTCTTCCTCCCTGGAGCTTTTCTTCCAACAAATCAATGCCTACAGATCAGGTCTTAGTTTCACCATACACCATGATGTCCATTCCATCAGCTTTCTTGACACTTTAGTGTGTCTTTCTCCAGAGGGTCATATTGAAACTGACCTCTTCGTGAAAACCACTGATCGGAACAGCCTTCTCCATTACACGAGTTGTCACCCAGCTCACACCAAAAGAGCCCTTCCCATATCGCAATATAAACGGGTGGAAAGAATTGTTTCAGACCCTGAGACACGTGAACTTAGAATGAAAGAGATGGGTTCAAAGTTCGCAGCCAGAGGCTATCCTGCTCATATAGCAGGTAACCGCACATCACAAACTGACATCACTCGGTCCAACGAGCCCCGTGTAGCATGTGTCAATACGTATCATCCGTTTTCACCACTCATCAAAGGTGTTGTTGCGCAGCATTGGCCGTTACTCCATACCGCTTATCCTACTGTTCCTGAATTTTCCCAACCCCCACTGTTTTGCTATAAACGATCCAAAAATCTTAGAGACAAGTTAGTACGGGCCGACATAGGGTCTACCACCATCACACCACGACAGACTTTTTTGGGGACTCCGAAAGTAGGCAATTTTCCTTGTCTACATTGCTTACAGTGCAATAATTTAACCCGGGGAGACACATTCACCCATCCACATACCGGTAGGGTATTTCACATACGGGATTACCTAACATGTGACTCCTCATTTGTGGTATATCTCATTAAATGTCCGTGCGGTCTCGGATATGTTGGGGAAACCACCCAGCATGTCCGAGACCGTATTAATAAGCACATATCTACTATCCGTTGCCAACAAATCCTATTGCCCATTCCACACCATTTTGTCACTTTTAAACATACGGTAGCACAACTGAAGTTCCAAATTTTGGAACATGTACCCCCCATTAGAAGGGGCGGCAATAGGATCAAAGTGTTGAAGCAGCGCGAGGCCTACTGGATCCATACTCTAAGAACCTTGGAACCACATGGGTTAAATCGCGAATTTGATGTGATTACTTAGATGGTTGAATTGTGGGAATGTAATAGGTTGCATTGATAACTAGCGTTTTATGGTTATACCTTATTTCCTTCCACAGGAGTATAGCATTTGCGAATACAATGCATCTCTAACATTTTCTTCTTTTTTTCATAGGTCACCCACAACACCTGAATACCACTTGCGCCACCCGTGTATCATAAACAGCACTTGTACCACGGTTTGTATAGTTCACACAGGCGCGTGCGCGGGGTCTCCTGCCCTTCGCGCGCCCTCGGCGCACGGCGTCCAAGTGGCGCCCTGCCCCGAGGCGCGCTCCTTGGCCATGGGCCCCTACGCGCACGCGCGTAATACATCATCCAAGGTTGTGTGCTTGGCTTCCGCGCACGCGCGGATATGACGGGGAGGCGTGTCCCTCCGCGCATGCGCGGGCCATTACACACACTGATCCCCACTACTTCACTCGCCGGCGTGATGGCTTTGTCTGCCACGCATGCGCGGTGCTGACGCTACCTTGGCGGCGATCGGCCTTACCGCGCGTGCGAGGCTCGCGACGTCATCACGTCTACGTATATACACTTCTCCCATTACCTTACCTGCTGACGTGTGGACCTTGTCTGCCGCGCATGCGCGGCGCTGATGCTGCCGAGGCGGCGATCGGACCTACCGCGCATGCGCGACGTACGACGTCATCACGTCCCCGCACGCACACGTGATTTGTGACGTGCACGAGACCCATACAACGGGAGCCACGACTTCCGGGTTCTATATAAATAGCACGTACTGCCAATATAGGGTGTCCGGCGCCCCGCACGTGGTGGTGTATTTCACAGGTATGACATATATTTCATATACTTATTTGCCACTACTTGCCCTCGCTTTCTTGATATCGTTTCCATGGCATTGTTTCTTCTACATTATCTCTTTCATATTCCCTATTTCCCTTATTCCCTATAGAGCCTTTGGCCTGCTCATCATTAGACCCTTTGTTCACTCATCATTAGGTCAGGTACGTGGTCTCATTGCTACGTATGTCTCTTGCTGGTTGATTATTGGTGTCCTTAAGTATCTGTCTCTGTCTTTGCCTCACGACAGTCTCCTTCCCATTTACGGTGCACACACATCTGCACTGCCGCCTTGCGACAACACAGAGGCAGCCTTAGTCACATTTTGTGTATCATTATACTCATAAGGTACGACGCAGTTATTTTTGATGGATCCATCATATATTACAATATTGATCATTAGTGTCCATACTAACGTGTCATATACTCATATACGTTTTCTCAGAACAGGTCATAAACTCACCTCCTTGGGTCCATGGGCTAATACAACTTACTCTCATGTGGTCTACCTGTCGTTGTTAACAACCTTATGTGTGTTTGGATTCTTTAAACGGCTGGAGCACTCATGGAAACTTTTTTTCCATACCCATAGGTAATATTTTTGCCTTACTCTTGGTTCTTTTATAGTTTTGTTTGATCTTTATTTGGATTTCATCCTTTTGTAGATTGTAGCACCACTTACTCATTCGTACTGGTCAATTTGACTTAAACGCAACCGGGATATTCCAGCTCATACTTGGTCCCGCCCATGAGGTACTCTTTTTCTGATAGATCAATTATCTCCTGGAGCCCATATGCGCTCATTTCTAATAGATGAATGATTTTTTCATTTAGAAACTTGTGGCACATGACCCACTAGGAATTCACATACTGAACCCTTTCAATATATCAGTGGAGGTTGTTTATGTTTTCTCTTACTGTCCTGATTGGATGTTCTGATCTCAGCATTGATCCATTGAGGTACACACTCCTGAACCCCTATAAACACATAGTTCCCTTTTTCTTGTATGCATTTATGGTATTAACATATTCATGTCTTACCCTCTAGTACCTTCCGTTGACACCAAAGTGTCTAATTGTTCATCACAATTTCGGTGCTCGTTCAAGGAAACGTAATCTTATCTATCATAGGTATGTCCTGATTTCTGGTCTCCTTAGTGTTATGACTATATCGTACATTGATTTCTACAGCAAATAAAGTGTCCCTTTGTATTCATTATATTTAGTCCACGGGTATTTTCCTTGTGCATTCTTTATGAAGAGCTCAGCATATATAAATTTTTTTTGAAACAATGTAAAACGTGATTTTCACCTGTGTGTGATATGTATTGATTTGTAACAATGATGTATGATTGTGACAATGTATATATTTCTTCTCTTTGTTATTATATTAGTCCCTGAGGAAAACCCTGGATGGGTTGAAACGTCGGACTATTTTTCACAATAAAATAAAGACAATATTGAGCATCATATTGGACTTCTCCTTTCTTTTTTCTATTTGAGTGCCGGAGTATATTTTCTATATAGTCTACTGTTTCTCCAGAGCACCTGTTATTTGTTTGGTTGAGCCAGGTTCTAATCAAGATATATCTTTGCCAGAGGTGACTGGGCTCCAACCCAGACACCTGGTGTAGACTTTGGCAGGCCTTCACTCCACTGTAAAAGCTCAACTCTAACTAACTGTTGTCCCGCCTCCGGGCCTGTGAACTCCTCGGTGGGTGGAGCCAACCTCCTGGCTCCGCCCCCTGGTGTGAACATCAGGGAGGTAACAAAGGTTTTTAGTTTGGCTGCTGTCACCTTACTAAGGGGAGGGGGGTGTGTGCATGGGACTACCTGGGATGACCTGACTAGTCCAGGGCGTCACACTAGTGGAGGGCTCCAGTTGATGTCTGGTCTTTTTCCTTGTGTCTCATTCCATTTCTAGCATTGGGAACACCCCCTCCCTCCCCTTTTGACAATTATATTATTGCAGTGCACTTCTTTTTTTTTTTTTACTAATATTTTATTTACTAGATTTATTATTAAAATGTTAGCCTCTGTTCACATGTCCATTGGTCTGTTCTGTTTTAGGAAAAAAGAAATGGAATTCATGCCCAAAAAGAACCCTTTTGCTACCTAATGCAAACGGAAGCAGAATGACCCCACTGATTATTATGGGGTCTGTTTTTAGAACAGAAGAGAATGTCATTTGCCAGTCAGATAGAGTTCATGGTCTATGGTCATGCCCTAATACAATCGCCTTCTGGAAATTGGTGTGAGAGTTCACAACTCAATACAAGTGTATGAGAGCCTCGTTCTGGATCTCATAGACTTGCACTGAGAGCTTGTGATATAATTTCTCATTTCCAGATAGTTAGAAATTTCTGTCACAAGATGGCACCGAGGGACCAGAGCAGCGTTGGTTCCACAATCGTAACGGCAACTCGCAGGTGGCGTCACACAAATGACTTTAAACTCCCCTGTAAATACTCCCCATTAAAAAAGTACCCAGGGCATGGGACCGAGCAACAGCCACCAAAGTGACATTCCCCAGTGATACCTTGCCCGGGACCGAGTACCTCATTCCATGGGTGACACATAGACATGCAGATTTGGCCCACAAATTGCATCAAAACTGCTCCAAAAAATGTACCATGTGTACAAGGCCTTAGTGGGAAAGTTTTCTTAAGAGTGTTGTACTTTGCACTTATCGATTTATTGCATCATTTATCCTTATCTTAAGCCTACATCACGTAGGAATCACACCTGATACATATAAATACCACAAAATAGAGACTTGGGATGGTGCATTTCCTCAATATAATTATTTTATTAATTTCAAAATATTAAAATCATTTTCCATAAATATACATGTGCAAAACAGGGTCACAATATTTTTTCACACTGGACTGGCTCCAATACCATTGTTATAAGTTATATAGCTGCACTGACTTGTTATTGGCATGTATCATGCCTCTGTAATTTATATTAGTAAATTTCACCTCCTTCTGGATGTGCATATGTACTTAATACTGCTCCTAATGCCTCCCCAATGCTTAAATTAGCGCTGTGAATTCAGTAATTCATGGCGAGGTTAGTTAACCTGGGCAGAATTGTACTGAAGCGCAGCTTTTACTAACCTGTGCAGAGTTCCGTGTGGTTGTGCCGTCCTTAGTCCCGACGCGCGTTTTCCACTTCTTCAGGGGACGTGTGTACACTGAATTCACAGCGCTAATTTAAGCATTGGGGAGGCATTAGGAGCAGTATTAAGTACATATGCACATCCAGAAGGAGGTGAAAATTACTAATATAAATTAAAATTGTCTCTCCAGTAAAGGAGACAAACTCTAGCACAGCGCCACCTATTGGAAGTAGCGATCCTAAAAGTCACAAGTGGATTTTCGACAATCCTTTGCAATATGACTCAGGATATATAAGCCAGATCAGAATCCCAATTTGCAGACACGGTGTTTCGGGGTGCTTGCCCCTCGTCAGTGCAAAGTATGGGGGTGTCTGATCTGGCTCATGAGAAAGCTATGTGGGGACCACGGGGGAACACTATTCTCCTTAAGGAGACTTTGCAAGCCAGTCTGGCTGCCAGGTAAGGGGACTTATAGCTGCAATGCCCCTCTGGGAAATATTCAAATTGTCTCTCCAGTAAAGGAGACAAACTCTAGCACAGCGCCACCTATTGGAAGTAGCGATCCTAAAAGTCACAAGTGGATTTTCGACAATCCTTTGCAATATGACTCAGGATATATAAGCCAGATCAGAATCCCAATTTGCAGACACGGTGTTTCGGGGTGCTTGCCCCTCGTCAGTGCAAAGTATGGGGGTGTCTGATCTGGCTCATGAGAAAGCTATGTGGGGACCACGGGGGAACACTATTCTCCTTAAGGAGACTTTGCAAGCCAGTCTGGCTGCCAGGTAAGGGGACTTATAGCTGCAATGCCCCTCTGGGAAATATTCAAATTGTCTCTCCAGTAAAGGAGACAAACTCTAGCACAGCGCCACCTATTGGAAGTAGCGATCCTAAAAGTCACAAGTGGATTTTCGACAATCCTTTGCAATATGACTCAGGATATATAAGCCAGATCAGAATCCCAATTTGCAGACACGGTGTTTCGGGGTGCTTGCCCCTCGTCAGTGCAAAGTATGGGGGTGTCTGATCTGGCTCATGAGAAAGCTATGTGGGGACCACGGGGGAACACTATTCTCCTTAAGGAGACTTTGCAAGCCAGTCTGGCTGCCAGGTAAGGGGACTTATA
Organism: Anomaloglossus baeobatrachus; assembly: GCF_048569485.1. NCBI lineage: Eukaryota > Metazoa > Chordata > Amphibia > Anura > Aromobatidae > Anomaloglossus > Anomaloglossus baeobatrachus. The sequence continues at coordinate 849,143,300 of NC_134353.1, forward strand.
GCTGCAATGCCCCTCTGGGAAATATTCAAATTGTCTCTCCAGTAAAGGAGACAAACTCTAGCACAGCGCCACCTATTGGAAGTAGCGATCCTAAAAGTCACAAGTGGATTTTCGACAATCCTTTGCAATATGACTCAGGATATATAAGCCAGATCAGAATCCCAATTTGCAGACACGGTGTTTCGGGGTGCTTGCCCCTCGTCAGTGCAAAGTATGGGGGTGTCTGATCTGGCTCATGAGAAAGCTATGTGGGGACCACGGGGGAACACTATTCTCCTTAAGGAGACTTTGCAAGCCAGTCTGGCTGCCAGGTAAGGGGACTTATAGCTGCAATGCCCCTCTGGGAAATATTCAAATTGTCTCTCCAGTAAAGGAGACAAACTCTAGCACAGCGCCACCTATTGGAAGTAGCGATCCTAAAAGTCACAAGTGGATTTTCGACAATCCTTTGCAATATGACTCAGGATATATAAGCCAGATCAGAATCCCAATTTGCAGACACGGTGTTTCGGGGTGCTTGCCCCTCGTCAGTGCAAAGTATGGGGGTGTCTGATCTGGCTCATGAGAAAGCTATGTGGGGACCACGGGGGAACACTATTCTCCTTAAGGAGACTTTGCAAGCCAGTCTGGCTGCCAGGTAAGGGGACTTATAGCTGCAATGCCCCTCTGGGAAATATTCAAATTGTCTCTCCAGTAAAGGAGACAAACTCTAGCACAGCGCCACCTATTGGAAGTAGCGATCCTAAAAGTCACAAGTGGATTTTCGACAATCCTTTGCAATATGACTCAGGATATATAAGCCAGATCAGAATCCCAATTTGCAGACACGGTGTTTCGGGGTGCTTGCCCCTCGTCAGTGCAAAGTATGGGGGTGTCTGATCTGGCTCATGAGAAAGCTATGTGGGGACCACGGGGGAACACTATTCTCCTTAAGGAGACTTTGCAAGCCAGTCTGGCTGCCAGGTAAGGGGACTTATAGCTGCAATGCCCCTCTGGGAAATATTCAAATTGTCTCTCCAGTAAAGGAGACAAACTCTAGCACAGCGCCACCTATTGGAAGTAGCGATCCTAAAAGTCACAAGTGGATTTTCGACAATCCTTTGCAATATGACTCAGGATATATAAGCCAGATCAGAATCCCAATTTGCAGACACGGTGTTTCGGGGTGCTTGCCCCTCGTCAGTGCAAAGTATGGGGGTGTCTGATCTGGCTCATGAGAAAGCTATGTGGGGACCACGGGGGAACACTATTCTCCTTAAGGAGACTTTGCAAGCCAGTCTGGCTGCCAGGTAAGGGGACTCATAGCTGCAATGCCCCTCTGGGAAATATTCAAATTGTCTCTCCAGTAAAGGAGACAAACTCTAGCACAGCGCCACCTATTGGAAGTAGCGATCCTAAAAGTCACAAGTGGATTTTCGACAATCCTTTGCAATATGACTCAGGATATATAAGCCAGATCAGAATCCCAATTTGCAGACACGGTGTTTCGGGGTGCTTGCCCCTCGTCAGTGCAAAGTATGGGGGTGTCTGATCTGGCTCATGAGAAAGCTATGTGGGGACCACGGGGGAACACTATTCTCCTTAAGGAGACTTTGCAAGCCAGTCTGGCTGCCAGGTAAGGGGACTTATAGCTGCAATGCCCCTCTGGGAAATATTCAAATTGTCTCTCCAGTAAAGGAGACAAACTCTAGCACAGCGCCACCTATTGGAAGTAGCGATCCTAAAAGTCACAAGTGGATTTTCGACAATCCTTTGCAATATGACTCAGGATATATAAGCCAGATCAGAATCCCAATTTGCAGACACGGTGTTTCGGGGTGCTTGCCCCTCGTCAGTGCAAAGTATGGGGGTGTCTGATCTGGCTCATGAGAAAGCTATGTGGGGACCACGGGGGAACACTATTCTCCTTAAGGAGACTTTGCAAGCCAGTCTGGCTGCCAGGTAAGGGGACTTATAGCTGCAATGCCCCTCTGGGAAATATTCAAATTGTCTCTCCAGTAAAGGAGACAAACTCTAGCACAGCGCCACCTATTGGAAGTAGCGATCCTAAAAGTCACAAGTGGATTTTCGACAATCCTTTGCAATATGACTCAGGATATATAAGCCAGATCAGAATCCCAATTTGCAGACACGGTGTTTCGGGGTGCTTGCCCCTCGTCAGTGCAAAGTATGGGGGTGTCTGATCTGGCTCATGAGAAAGCTATGTGGGGACCACGGGGGAACACTATTCTCCTTAAGGAGACTTTGCAAGCCAGTCTGGCTGCCAGGTAAGGGGACTTATAGCTGCAATGCCCCTCTGGGAAATATTCAAATTGTCTCTCCAGTAAAGGAGACAAACTCTAGCACAGCGCCACCTATTGGAAGTAGCGATCCTAAAAGTCACAAGTGGATTTTCGACAATCCTTTGCAATATGACTCAGGATATATAAGCCAGATCAGAATCCCAATTTGCAGACACGGTGTTTCGGGGTGCTTGCCCCTCGTCAGTGCAAAGTATGGGGGTGTCTGATCTGGCTCATGAGAAAGCTATGTGGGGACCACGGGGGAACACTATTCTCCTTAAGGAGACTTTGCAAGCCAGTCTGGCTGCCAGGTAAGGGGACTTATAGCTGCAATGCCCCTCTGGGAAATATTCAAATTGTCTCTCCAGTAAAGGAGACAAACTCTAGCACAGCGCCACCTATTGGAAGTAGCGATCCTAAAAGTCACAAGTGGATTTTCGACAATCCTTTGCAATATGACTCAGGATATATAAGCCAGATCAGAATCCCAATTTGCAGACACGGTGTTTCGGGGTGCTTGCCCCTCGTCAGTGCAAAGTATGGGGGTGTCTGATCTGGCTCATGAGAAAGCTATGTGGGGACCACAGGGGAACACTATTCTCCTTAAGGAGACTTTGCAAGCCAGTCTGGCTGCCAGGTAAGGGGACTTATAGCTGCAATGCCCCTCTGGGAAATATTCAAATTGTCTCTCCAGTAAAGGAGACAAACTCTAGCACAGCGCCACCTATTGGAAGTAGCGATCCTAAAAGTCACAAGTGGATTTTCGACAATCCTTTGCAATATGACTCAGGATATATAAGCCAGATCAGAATCCCAATTTGCAGACACGGTGTTTCGGGGTGCTTGCCCCTCGTCAGTGCAAAGTATGGGGGTGTCTGATCTGGCTCATGAGAAAGCTATGTGGGGACCACGGGGGAACACTATTCTCCTTAAGGAGACTTTGCAAGCCAGTCTGGCTGCCAGGTAAGGGGACTTATAGCTGCAATGCCCCTCTGGGAAATATTCAAATTGTCTCTCCAGTAAAGGAGACAAACTCTAGCACAGCGCCACCTATTGGAAGTAGCGATCCTAAAAGTCACAAGTGGATTTTCGACAATCCTTTGCAATATGACTCAGGATATATAAGCCAGATCAGAATCCCAATTTGCAGACACGGTGTTTCGGGGTGCTTGCCCCTCGTCAGTGCAAAGTATGGGGGTGTCTGATCTGGCTCATGAGAAAGCTATGTGGGGACCACGGGGGAACACTATTCTCCTTAAGGAGACTTTGCAAGCCAGTCTGGCTGCCAGGTAAGGGGACTTATATTTATAATATAAATTACAGAGGCATGATACATGCCAATAACAAGTCAGTGCAGCTATATAACTTATAACAATGGTATTGGAGCCAGTCCAGTGTGAAAAAATATTGTGAGCCTGTTTTGCACATGTATATTTATGGAAAATGATTTTAATATTTTGAAATTAATAAAATAATTATATTGAGGAAATGCACTTATCGATTTATGATGGCTTATTGCAAGTGGCGAAAAAACAAATTAAATAAGAAACACAAGGCACACATATCATAATGCTGATATATTGCAAATGTTGTTAAATGCATTGTCCAAGTTATCATTATATTTTGTGACAAATGACAAAATAATAATGACAAAATAGGCTCGAAAAATAATATTTTAGATACTGGACATGTGCACAGTAGTGATGGGCATACTCGCAAGATATCCGAGATCAGCGGAACTAATCGGACTTAAAAATAAAATTGTCTCTGGTCCGGAATTGATCCCGAATATCTGTCCAGACGCCGATCCCCATATAAGTCTATGGGGACCAGAATCCGGCACTTAAAAATGGTAGTAGAAGGGATAGGGGGATTGGAGCAAGTGCGCTATACTTACCAAGTCTCTGGCTTCATTGTAAATGCTCCAGCAGCCGTTCACTCTTCTTCCGGGGCTGCTTATTATTGCTCATCCATATTCACTGCTTCCCCCGCCCATGGGCAGTCCTGGTGTCTGTAATTGGTTGCAGTCAGACGTGCCCCCAGTCTGTGTGACAGCGTCTGACTACATGTGATCACAGACCCTGTCTGTGTGTCACTATAATGGTGTAAAAATAAATAAATTAAAAAATTGGCGTGATGACCCAAGTATTGATACCTAGCACAGATAGAGCAAACAGCTACAGGATGCAGCCCACAGCTTATCTTAGCTGTGTATCAAAATAAGAGGAACTGCATGCAGCTTTTTTATTATTTAAATAGATAATTATTTAAAAAACGGCGTGCAGTCCCTCTCAATTTTGATACCCAACCATGATAAAGCCTGAGAGCTGGGAGCTGGTATTCTAAGGCTGGGGAGACTCATGCTTATTAAGCTCAACCAGCCTAAAAATAGCAGCCTGCAGCCACCCAGGATTATGGCATCCATTAGATGTGACAATTCTGAAACGTTACCTGGCTCATCCCAATTGCCCTGGTGCGGTGGCAATCAGGGTAATAAGCAGTAATAAAGGGTTAATGGCAGCTCACAGCTGCCACTAAGGCCTTGATTAATAATGGGGAGGGATCCATGAGAACCCCCATTACTAATTTGTACTTGAAAAGAAATAAACACAAACACCCAAAAAATCCTTTATCTAATATATAAAGCTGAATGTGTGTGTGTGTGTGTGTGTGTGTGTGTGTGTGTGTGTGTGTGTGTGTGTGTATGTGTGTGTATGTAAGTGTGTATGTCTGGGATTGGCATCTGCACCGTTGCAGCTACAGCCACAAAAATTTGCACAGACACTCCATGTGGCTCAGGGAACGTCATAGACTATGTTTGGGTGGGAAAATTTAACCCCGCGCTTTACACTTACTCTCCAAAAATCCTGCCTCCATTAAACTGAATGGAGGTGGGACCTATAGGTTATTAATAGCAACTGTCAGTGGTTGCTATAGGAACAAAATAAACTGTTAGTATATGAAGCTTATGTGTGAGGTAATAAGATGTCGGTGGGGAGACGGATAGAGAGAGAGACATAAAAAGACAGACAGACACAGACAGAGACAGATGGGGAAAGAGACAGAGAGAAAGAGAAAGACAGAGACAGACAGACAGAGACAGACAGAGACAGACGTGGAAAGAGACAGACGGGCAAAGAGACAGACGGGCAAAGAGACAGACCTGGAAAGAGACAGACGGGCAAAGAGACAGCCCTGGAAAGAGACAGCCCTGGAAAGAGACAGCCCTGGAAAGAGACAGCCGGGCAAAGAGACAGCTGGGAAAAGAGACAGCCGGGCAAAGAGACAGACCTGGAAAGAGACAGACCTGGAAAGAGACAGACCTGGAAAGAGACAGACGGAGAAAGAGACAGACGGGGAAAGAGACAGACCTGGTAAGAGACAGATGAGCAAAGAGACAGACAGGGAAAGAAACAGATCTGGAAAGAGACAGACAAGGACAGAAACAGACCTGGAAAGAGACGGCCCTGGAAAGAGACAGACGGGCAAAGAGTCAGACCTAGAAAGAGACAGCCATGGAAAGAGACATACGGGCAAAGAGACAGACCTGTAAATAGACAGACCTGTAAAGAGACAGACCGGGAAAGAGTCAAACTGGGAAAGAGACAGATAAGGAAAGAGACAGATGGGGAAAGAGACAGACGGGGAAAGAGACAGACGGGGAAAGAGACAGACGGGGAAAAAGACAGACGGGGAAAGAGACAGACGGGGAAAGAGACAGACGTGGAAATTGACAGGCCTGGAAAGAGACAGCCCTGGAAAGAGACAGCCCTGGAAAGAGACAGCCCTGGAAAGAGACAGCCGGGCAAAGAGACAGCCGGGCAAAGAGACAGCCGGGCAAAGAGACAGACCTGGAAAGAGACAGACGGAGAAAGAGACAGACGGGGAAAGAGACAGACCTGGTAAGAGACAGATGAGCAAAGAGACAGACAGGGAAAGAAACAGATCTGGAAAGAGACAGACCTGGAAAGAGACAGACAAGGACAGAAACAGACCTGGAAAGAGACAGCCCTGGAAAGAGACAGACGGGCAAAGAGACAGACCTAGAAAGAGACAGCCATGGAAAGAGACATACGGGCAAAGAGATAGACGGGCAAAGAGACAGACCTGGAAATAGACAGACCTGTAAAGAGACAGACCGGGTAAGAGTCAAACTGGGAAAGAGACAGATAAGGAAAGAGACAGACGGGGAAAGAGACAGACGGGGAAAGAGACAGACGGGGAAAGAGACAGACGGGGAAAGAGACAGACGGGGAATGAGACAGACGGGGAAAGAGACAGATGTGGAAATTGACAGACCTGGAAAGAGACAGCCCTGGAAAGAGACAGACCTGGAAAGAGACAGACGGGGAAAGAGACAGCCCTGGAAAGAGACAGCCCTGGAAAGAGACAGCCGGGCAAAGAGAAAGCCGGGCAAAGAGACAGACGGGCAAAGAGACAGCCAGGCAAGGAGACAGCCGGGCAAAGAGACAGCCGTGGAAAGAGACAGCAATCTCAATTGCAATTGTGCAATCTGCCCTTGTGTGCAATATCCACCTCCTCCTTGGTTACGGGTCCCTATCCAATTGGTGATGCAAAAACCAGCTAATCAAAATCCTAGGAACACTCTAAACCACACCCACCAGACACACCAGTGGACGGCCTGAGTGGAATAGGGTTGTCGACTTGGGGGGTTGGTTTAGGGGAGGTCAGGAGTGTCAGGAGTCATTCAGTAGTCAGGAGAGTGTAGTGTTGGAGGTGAAAGTGAGAGGAGGTCAGGAGCTGGGCTCCTTGGAACTACTAGGTAGCAGACGTTGGTCTGGGCCTGGTAGGAGCTGGAAACCCGGTCGCAGGGGATTGTGACAAGGGGCACTGTATTGTCGTGCAGGACAGCCGGCGGTCTTGTACCATCACCGGGCTGGGGCCAGGGCATGATGGGGTACGTGGACCCTAGGTCAGGAAGTAGCTTCAGGCAACCTGACAATTTATCCGACGAGAATGAAGCCTTCAAGATCCACTCTCCATCTGCTCCAAAATCGGAGTACTAGCGCAATGAGGGGGATAGGACTGTCCACACATACGGTCCAGAAAATCCCAAGCATGAACCCTAAGAGCAAGCTCCCTCAGTTAGCCATACTCGGGAGCGGGACCCAACTAGTTTTAGGCTATAGGGACCAACCAGAAAGAAACAAGGTGCCAAGGGAAAGGTCACAGATCAACAGGCAACACCAACGGAAACGGGACCCAGACGTGCTCCCTCTCAGCGGCAGTGGTGTCCAGAACTTTGGTTTATTAAAGTTGTCGGTGTCAGCATTATTGGACTGAGTGAGTACGCAAGTGAACCTTACCTCCCCAACGACAACTCCCCGACACCATCACTGAGTCCCGGGGCATCACCCCTAACCGTGGAGGGGTTAAACACTTGGCTGCCCACTCCATCGCCACCGGGTACTCCCAGCTGCAGCGGTGGTACTTTATCTTACTGTGGCGCCACTGACCTGGTCAGGCACCACTGAGTACTGCACCTATGCTGGGGGCAGTACAATACAGGTATTCCAGAAGGCTGACCGAGGTGTGACTACACAGGCGCATAGTAATCAGGTCTCACACATCTACCGTTGGGAGGACCCCTGAGAGATTCCAGGAGGGGGCGTAGCCTCCATGTCCACTCAAGGGGTGTGGTAGAGAGCCTGGTTGCTAGGTGGCGTAGGCAGGCACAGTGGGGGAGAAAGTAGAGAGGAATGAGGAGTCTGGAAGTGGAGCTCAGAGGGAGCAGACGTGCAGAACCCACTAATGAGCTAGTTAGTGAGTGCAGCTCAGGGAGAGCAGTCGCATGCAGCAGACCCTGGAGTCTGTCACAAGCTGACAGAGTACGCGCAGTGACTACCAACGGGGGAGAACGGTCACCTGGTAGTGCCGCCCGAAATCAACCCAAGGCTAGAGAGAGCGAAGGGGTGGGAGAGTAAGGGGACTGCCAGGGAGGTACCAGGCCCGTAGGGGTAACAGGTCCCAGTGCAGAGATAGATTTACCTTTCTTCTGCCAAACCTGCTGGTGTGGGGCCCTTAAAGCCCACACCATACCACCACAGAGTCCGCAGCCACGTAGCAAAGAGAGGGCCCATAGTTCACAGGAGGCAAGCAGCCGGAGTGACCTGGTCCAGGCTACAAGCAAATGGGCCGAAATGAGGGGAGAACAGGCAGCAGCAACTTCCCTGGGTGACCCCCGTAGGGACTTCAAGTCGGGGTCACCACAAACACCAAAGGGCTAAGGAACGCGAGTTGGTAGTCACCCTCATCAGCCAGCCGGAAGGACACCTGGTTCCAGCCTGGTTCATCCCAGCTACGCCCGGGTTACTCACCCTGCCACCTAATGTGAGTAAAACCCCTGAAAGACATTCTGCTTGTGCGTGTGAGTCATTCTGCGACTTGTGGTGCCACACACCTACACAGGGCCCTGGGGCTTGCCTCACTCTCGGGAGGCCCCTACAACTGACTGCACCCACCACCAGCCCCAGGTACCCCTTAATCTGCAGTGGCGCTCACCCTGACCGCAATACCGAGAGTGGCGTCACGAAAATCCTAAAAGAAGGTTCCCTACCTGTGACCAGACTGTTCCATCCACGTGGAGTCCCTGAAGGTAATGCATCGACACAACACCTGTGGGGCTTCACATTACCACACACCACGGGTGGCGTCACAAACTATTCAACACACCGTCCCCTGTAAATACTCCCCCCCTTATAATTCGAGTGGCCGCATGAACCCCCGGGTCCGGACGCCCCTCGAGCCACCGAGGGTCCGGATCCAAGCAGCCCGGCTGCTGACGTGGGGGCGACACACTAGCTTCTACTGTTTATATAACGTTATAAAGTTGTCTGATTAAACTATGCCTTTTCCTACCGATCTTTTCCACTCATGTCCAGATGAATTCACTGCTGAACGGAGGAGAGGACTTGGAAGGTTTGGGTACAATTTGCAGATACAGTTTCAAATCTAGATTATCTCTCACTTTTCTTTTTTCAAAAACTCCTAAATGATTTCTGTAATGTTTGCAGCCACATTACTGGAGGACTCGACCCAACAAACAAGAACATTACAGCCCCTTGGAATTTCCTGGATTTGCAGAGTAAGTTATTTACATCATCAAATGAGGCCACGAAAGACTTCATCTGTAACAATGGATATGGTGACAGTGACATACCCCATAGAAAAGAAATGTTTGGGTATGTGCTAGTGTCCAACCTTAATGGAAAACGATTCAGCGATATTCTGAAAAAATAAATATATAGAAGGAGGAAGGCTCAATGTTTGGTGTAAGATTACATGAAGAAAGACAATTTGCATGAAAAAACTCAGAAATAAAACTGCAAAAAACACTGCATGTGAGCATAGCCTGAGACTATGTGCACACGCTAAGTATTTGCTGTAGACATTTCTGCTGTAAATACTGAAGTCTTGGCATGAAAAACGCATCATAATGTTTTTAATATGTTTTCCCTCCATTCCTTAGGCTATGTTCACATGGAGCATTTTTGCATTTTTTTGTAAATAAAAATAACTTTCAGAAACATTTATTGTAGATAATCAGCACCAAAAATGCTATAAAAATACCACGAAATCAATGAAAAGAGAGTTTTTAATGCAGGATTTTTACTGCCAAGAGAACAGGTTTTGGCTACAGAAAAAAAATAAGCAACGTGTGAACGAGACTTCAGTAATCTCATTCACTTTGCTGGTACTAAGAAATCCTTCATTTTTGAGACAAAAAAACCCCAAATATTAAATAACTACTTAATGTGTGAACATTAAAGGTTTACACTTTAGATAGCTGCCAGCGTTTACTGTACCAGCAAAGTAAATGAGATTCCTGAAGTCTCATGCACACGTTGCTTATTTTTTACTTACAGAATTGATGCAGTTTCCAATCTGCAGTGCGTCAAATCTTTCAGGGGTTTTCACCCATTCAAAATAATTGGGAGAAAAAAATTACCTAAAAACACAGCAAAAACGCTTACATTTTACGCAACGTTTTTCCTGCCACAAGACACGTTTTTGATCCGAAATGTCTACTGCCAATACTTAGCGTGTGTACACTGCCCAGTCTCTTATAGCAGGAGTGTACAACCTGGACTTCTCCACAACTTCTGAATTTTTGATGACTTTATGTACTGTAAATGATGGGATATTAAAAGTAGAGACAATTTTGGGGAACATTTTTCTGAAATTGTTCCACAATTTTTAGATACAATTGTTCAAGGATTGGTGAACCTCTGACCATCTTTGCTTCTGAGAGACTTTGCATCTCTAAGGCTAGTTTCACACATCCTTCTTTTCGCCGGTTTGGCGGATGCGGCGAACTCCCGTACAGTGTATACAGTACAAAGACAGCGCTGTAACTTCTGAGTCACATGTTGCGGTCACATGACAGCATGTGACCGGCGCTTGTCGCGCTGCCATTGTACTGTATACACTGTACTGGCATGCGCCGCATCCGCCAAACCGGCGAAAAGCCTGGTGTCTGAAACTGGCCTAACATGGTCTTTATATGCAGTGATTGCCTTATTTGAAGATTCACCCTTCAGCCGTTTTTCATTAGCAACCTTTATTTTTTAGCCTTTTGTTAACCCTTTACTGTTTCTTTTTTAGATACATTACTTCTAAATAAGTTAGTTTGTAAACGAGTTATTTTTTTTCAAATGAAAATGTCTAACTTTCAACTTCTGATGAGATTTCCAATCATTGCATTCTTGTTTTCTTTACATTCTACGCAGCGTCTCAACTTTTTTGAACTTGTTGGTTGTAGATATTTTGTAGTATGTGCCAATTTCCTCCAAAAAGTGTTAAGGCTGCTATACACGGAACAATATTGCTAGCAATGTCGCTAGCGATCGCATCCGCCCCGTCGGGCGTGCGTCACGGCAAATAGCTGCCAGTAGTGAACAATATTGGTAGTACGCGTCACACGCACATACCTTCCTAACGACGCCACTGTGGCCGGCGAACAATCTCTTTTTTTATAGGGGAGGTTCGTGCTGCGTCACAGCGACGTCACACAGCGGGCCACCAATAGAAGCGGAGGGGCGGAGAGCAGCCGCATTAACGTCACTCCCACCTCGTTGCCGGATGACGCAGGAACGCTTTTGTTCTTTGTTCCCGGGGTGTCACAAGTAGCGATGTGTGCTGCCTCAGGAACGACAAACAACCTGCGTCCAGAACGAGCAACGATATTTGGAAAATGAACAACGTGTCAACAATCAACGATTTTGTGAGTATTTCGGATCGTTAGCGGTCGCTCGTAGGTGTCACACGCAACGACGTCGCTAACGAGGTCGGATGTGCATTATGAATTCCTTGACCCCAGCGATATCTCGTTAGCGATGTCGTTGCATGTAACGGGGCCTTTAGGTTCTTGTGCAATATGCAATAGTAACAGAAAGTACCTTGAACCAAAAATGTTGTAGGTATTGGAAAAAGTGGTGATTTTATATACTGTATTTTAAAGATAGTAAGACACACTTTTTTCCCCCAAAATGAGGGGTAAAATGGGGGTGCTTCTTACAAAATGGATATGGCTTATCAATGAGGCGACAGAGGAGAGGGGTCATAAGAGATAGGGTCACAGAATGCGCTCGGGGGTGTCGCGGCGGGTGCCATTAATCTATGCGTGGGTGCCATTGATTTGCGGGCAGGTGCGACTGGCCTGCGGGCACGTGCCATTGATCTACAGGCGGGTTGCAAGGGTGTCCCAGTACAGCGGTGTCTCGGCGGTGGGTGCATTGAGGTGACTGCCGGCTCTATTGAATTGCCCGTGTTTGACGCAATGAACTTTAAGAAAATGGTCGTGGAGGAGGTAAGTGCGCAGATTGACATGATAGACTTCAAGAAAATGACCACAGAGTCCTATCTGCTCACGCGCCGCCTCTTCGGGCATTTTTCTTGAAGTCCATCTCGTCAACTGTGAGCATTCAGTGGAGCCTTCAGTCAGCTTAATGAACCTGCCGCCGAGAGAGCCCGTCCTGTGACATCCCTGCAGCCCACCCGCCCGCTTGCAGATCAATGGCGCCCACTGTGACATCCCCGAGGGCATCCTGTAACCCTTCCTCCTATGACCCTGCTCCATCACCGTCGCCCCAGTAAGCTATAGCTGGGGGATTCAATGGAGCTCGTCACCACCCTCAAACTCGCAGTATCACTGACCCGCCTGAGCGGCAACACTCCCTCTTCTGAGCCCGCTTCATCGTCTACCCTGCCTTCTGTGACCTTCCTGAGCCGCTCCACCACTGCCGCTCCCCCTGGTGAGCATTAGGATTAGGACACACTAGGATTATAAGACGGACCCTCATTTTAACATTAAAAATTATTTTTTCCTATTTTCTTCCTCTAAATATACGGTGCGTCTTATAATCCGGGGAGTCTTATAAAACGAAAAATACGGTAATGGTCTTCATTTGTTTAACATAATAACACATTCGTTTCAACAACCCCTCTCCCCCTCGGTTATGCCCCATTTAAAAGCAGCAATTTGGTCAGTAAATACCTATTATTTTGGGTGTGACTGTTAATAAAGTTTCTTTATCGTTGATTTGTTTCCAATATCGAATAATGTGGCCCCTGTTTTGTCATGCAGGAGGCAGATTGATGGTATGTTGTGCTTATTCTCCTTTTTCATTCCCTTTTGTTGTGTCTGGTATTCATGAGCAATTATATTTTATACATTTAGGTGCGCTGCCAGTTAGGACTGGATAACATGTAAATCTGACTTGTATAATATAAAACAGCCATTGTCTGTAGGATCATGGTAAGAAGCCACTATTTCAGACTAAAACAAAAGAAATATTTTTACAGTGTTGACTAAAGTCTACCTTTTTACAGGGTGCGTCACTTTTGTTTCTGGTGGGTTAAATACTAGCTGGCATTTCAGTGCTTATTGTGAGGCTCGGTGTTTATTCACCCAGATGGCCCCATAACGTGTCTCTGTACAAACTTGTTTTCTTTGCAAAGAACAATTGTTGTTTTGTGATATTTTGAAACCATGGAAGGATATCACCAAAGGAAATCTCATCCTGCCATTGTATGTGAAGCTCCGCTGGTCACCACCTCGTACAGTTAGGTCCAGAAATATTTGGACAGTGACACAATTTTCGCGAGTTGGGCTCTGCATGCCACCACATTGGATTTGAAATAAAACCTCTACAACAGAGTTCAAGTGCAGATTGTAACGTTTAATTTGAAGGTTTGAACAAAAATATCTGATAGAAATTGTAGGAATTGTACACATTTCTTTACAAACACTCCACATTTTAGGAGGTCAAAAGTAATTGGAGAAATAAACCAAACCCAAACAAAATATTTTTATTTTCAATATTTTGTTGCGAATCCTTTGGAGGCAATCACTGCCTTAAGTCTGGAACCCATTGATATCACCAAACCCTGGGTTTCCTCCTTCTTAATGCTTTGCCAGGCCTTTACAGCCGCAGCCTTCAGGTCTTGCTTGTTTGTGGGTCTTTCTGTCTTAAGTCTGGATTTGAGCAAGTGAAATGCATGCTCAATTGGGTTAAGATCTGGTGATTGACTTGGCCATTGCAGAATGTTCCACTTTTTTGCACTCATGAACTCCTGGGTAGCTTTGGCTGTATGCTTGGGGTCATTGTCCATCTGTACTATGAAGCGCCGTCCGATCAACTTTGCGGCATTTGGCTTAATCTGGGCTGAAAGTGTAATCCGGTACACTTCAGAATTCATCCGGCTACTCTTGTCTGCTGTTATATCATCAATAAACACAAGTGACCCAGTGCCATTGAAAGCCATGCATGCCCATGCCATCACGTTGCCTCCACCATGTTTTACAGAGGATGTGGTGTGCCTTGGATCATGTGCCATTCCCTTTCTTCTCCAAACTTTTTTCTTCCCATCATTCTGGTACAGGTTGATCTTTGTCTCATCTGTCCATAGAATACTTTTCCAGAACTGAGCTGGCTTCATGAGGTGTTTTTCAGCAAATTTAACTCTGGCCTGTCTATTTTTGGAATTGATGAATGGTTTGCATCTAGATGTGAACCCTTTGTATTTACTTTCATGGAGTCTTCTCTTTACTGTTGACTTAGAGACAGATACACCTACTTCACTGAGAGTGTTCTGGACTTCAGTTGATGTTGTGAACGGGTTCTTCTTCACCAAAGAAAGTATGCGGCGATCATCCACCACTGTTGTCATCCGTGGACGCCCAGGCCTTTTTGAGTTCCCAAGCTCACCAGTCAATTCCTTTTTTCTCAGAATGTACCCGACTGTTGATTTTGCTACTCCAAGCATGTCTGCTATCTCTCTGATGGATTTTTCCTTTTTTTTCAGCCTCAGGATGTTCTGCTTCACCTCAATTGAGAGTTCCTTAGACCGCATGTTGTCTGGTCACAGCAACAGCTTCCAAATGCAAAACCACACACCTGTAATCAACCCCAGACCTTTTAACTACTTCATTGATTACAGGTTAACGAGGGAGACGCCTTCATAGTTAATTGCAGCCCTTAGAGTCCCTTGTCCAATTACTTTTAGTCCCTTGAAAAAGAGGAGGCTATGCATTACAGAGCTGTGATTCCTAAACCCTTTCTCCGATTTGGATGTGAAAACTCTCATATTGCAGCTGGGAGTGTGCACTTTCAGCCCATATTATATATATAATTGTATTTCTGAACATGTTTTTGTAAACAGCTAAAATAACAAAAGTTGTGTCACTGTCCAAATATTTCTGGACCAAACTGTATGTCACACTACACGGCTGGTACTCGGTTCT
This sequence comes from Anomaloglossus baeobatrachus, assembly GCF_048569485.1. Classification (NCBI taxonomy): domain Eukaryota; kingdom Metazoa; phylum Chordata; class Amphibia; order Anura; family Aromobatidae; genus Anomaloglossus; species Anomaloglossus baeobatrachus. Next base: position 849,158,348 of record NC_134353.1, read on the forward strand.
ATAGGATTTTCACTACATCCAGTAGTCAAAAATGGAAAGTATGAATATGGAGTAAAAAAAAAAGCTTAAACTGTACCTCTCCTTTTATTATTATTATTATTTATTATTATTATAGCGCCATCAATTCCATGGCTCTTTACATGTGAAAGGGGTATACATAATAGGGACAAGTACTATAATCATAAACAATACAAGATACAGACAGGTACAGAAGGAGAGAGGTCCCTGCCCGCGAGGGCTCACAGTCTACAAGGGATAGCTGAGGATACGGTAGGTTAGGGTAGGTAAGGTACGTAGGTCACCTGTTGTCATCTAATATGGGCAGTTGTTTCAACCATCTTTGCATTACTGTAATCAACAGTACAAGTGACTATAGGAAATCTTGTAATATGTCTTATCAGAAAAATATTCTTATTTCTTAGTGTGAGGTAGCGACGTTGCTTGGTCAAAAACGTGAGGCAGCAGCGTGTTCACACCAACAGTCTATTTATTGTTGCAGCATAAATAGATCCAATTTCCCACAATCAAAGTCTCTTCCGGATCACAGCCGGTGCATATAGACAAATCCTTGGTATAAAAAGTCTTGTTACCTTAGGACCCCGTTAACTGCAGGGATCTGTTTAAAGTTCTTCTAGGCTCACACTCTTGGCCTGTATTCACTCCACACAGAACCAGCTCAGCTCACACAGCATGTGGTAGCTTCATCAAGCCTGGCTCTCAACTGAGACGCACCCTGATGTGCTCTGCCAGATTTAAACGAAAATGCTGGACATGAGGATTGCTACAAAACCTGGACTGGGAGGAGGGATCTGTCTCCCTGTTACCCTTTGTGCTATACTCCCCGTAATAGCTATAGCAAACTCAGAGGGTTTCCAGACACATTCTGGGGAACACATAGCGGTCTTCAAATATTACCCCTGTCACTGCCTCACATTAGTTATGAGTCACTTCTTCTCCCCTCCATATGCTTTCCTCTTCAATTCATCATTCAGTCTGAAGAGCTGACTTTGGAGAGGGATGGATGAGAGAAGGAAGGAGGAATATAGGAAAAGAACATGTAAAGGTAGAGAGCTGTAATGCTGGATTCACAGCTACACTGTTCACTTTTTCTGCATAATGTCCTCCATGCGCCTGCAGCTTTTGTCTCTGTACTTCAAGAAAGCAGGAATTTATCACATATTTTTGTGCAGTGATTAAAGGGAATCTGTCAGGTGATTTCATAGAACAATTCTAATGTTATCTTTAAATAGGGCTCAATGGGATTTTTCAGGTTCAGTAACTTTTATTGTTCTACCTTCTCCTGTTATCTTTCCGAAAGCTCCATAGAATTCAGTGTCTTGTGCACCTTAGGGTACCGTCACACTTTAGCGACGCAGCAGCGATCCCACCAGTGATCTGACCTGGTCAGGATCGCTGCTGCTTCGCTACATTGGTCGCTGGTGAGCTGTCAAACAGGCAGATCTCGCCAGCGACCAGTGACCAGCCCCCAGCCAGCAGCGACGTGCAAGTGACGCTGCGCTTGCACGGAGCCGGCGTCTGGAAGCTGCGTACACTGGTAACTAAGGTAAACATCGGGTATGGTTACCCGATGTTTACCTTAGTTACCAGCGCACACCGCTTAGCGTGTGCAGGGAGCAGGAGCCGGCACTGGCAGCGGGAGAGCTGCGGAGGCTGGTAACGAAGGTAAATATCAGGTAACCACCTTGGTTACCCAATGTTTACCTTGGTTACAGCTTACCGCAGGCTGTCAGACGCCGGCTCCTGCTCCCTGCACATTCAGGATTGTTGCTCTCTCGCTGTCAAACACAGCGATGTGTGCTTATCAGCGGGAGAACAACAATAAAAAAATGAACCAGGGCTGTGTGTAACCGTGACTCAGCAGCGATCTCAGTAGCGATCTCGCTGTGTGTGAAGTACCCCTTAGTCAAGTGTATGTAAATACAATTTGCATATGTACTGCTCCTCCCACTCACTATGGACATTGCCATATTCTTGTGACCACTATCTGTGGATCTACATTTAGAGTAATTCATATTTTTTCCTAGAGTTTATTTGTATTTTTCAACATGTGTGAGCACAAAGTGTACTTGTAGCACTACTCCAGGTTTGTTTTATTGTTTGACCACTGGAGTGGTGCTTCTAAAGGGTGCTTTACACGCTGCAACATCGCTAACGATATATCATCGGGGTCACGTCGTTAGTGACGCACATCCAGCACCGTTGGCGACATCGCAGCGTGTGACTGCCAGGAGCGACGATCAACGAGCGAAAAAACGTGAAAAATCGTTGCTTGTTGACACGTCTCTCCTTTTCAAAATATTATTACTGCTGCAGGTACGATGTTGTTCGTCGTTCCTGTGGCAGCAGACATCGCTATGTGTGACACCGCAGGAACGACGAACATCTCCTTACCTGCGTCCACCGGCAATGAGGAAGGAAGGAGGTGAGCGGCATGTTTCGGCCGCTCATCTCCGCCCCTCCTCTTCTATTGGACGTCTGCCGTGTGACGTCGCTGTGACGCCGCATGAACCACCCCCTTAGAAAGGAGGCGGATCGCCGACCAGAGCGACATCACAGGGAAGGTAAGTCTGTGTGACGGGTGTTAGCGATGTTGTGCGCCACGGGCAGTGTTTTGCCCATGACGCACAACTGATGGGGGCGGGTATGCTCGCTAGCGATAGCGGTACCGATATCGCAGTGTGTAAAGTACCTTTTAGTCCCCTGCCCAATTTCATATACTCATCCGCTGCCGTCTTTACCTTCTTGCTGATGCACCTGTCGGTCTCTAGCAGTTAGTAACCTGCCGGATCGCTCCAATGTTTGTTGTTACACGCCGGAGGTAACTCTCCAAGACAACTCTATGAGAGCGTCATTCTCTTCGCATTCTGGCTCTCACAGATTTGTATCAAGAGCTTGTGACCATTACCTTTGACTTGCATTGTGGGACCAGATAAAACGTGAAGATGTCGGCATGTAAGTGTAATGCGGGCATCACATGAGACGAGCTATCATGCAATGCATCGTCGGGGTCACGGTTTTCGTGATGCACATCCAGCATAGTTCACGACGTTGTTTCGTGTGATACCTCCAAGCGACGCTGAATCGGTCACAAATCGTGAGTGGTGTACACGTCGCTTGTTTTAAAAAATCGTTTATTTTTTATGGCACCGGTTGTTCATCGTACACGGGGCAGCACACATCTCTCTGTGTGACACCCTGGGAACGATGAACACAGCTTAACTGCGTCCCGCGGCACCCGCCGGCTATGCGGTAGGAAGGAGGTGGGCGGGATGTTTACGTCCCGCTCATCTCCGCCCCTCCACTTCTATTGGCCGGCGGCTGTGTGATGTCGCTGTGACGCCGAACGTCCCTCCCCCCTCAGGAAGAGGATGTTCGCCGCCCACAGCGAGGTCGCTCAGCAGGTAAGTACGTGTGATGGCGGTTTAACGACTTTGTGCGACACAGGCAACGATTTGCCCGTGACGCACAAACGACGGGGGCGGGTACGATCGCTAGTGCGATCGCATGATAGATCGTACCGTGTGACGCCCGCATAAGACTGGAGTCAGGGGCCTTAATTAGAAGCACCACTCCTGCACTGAAAAAAAACAAAAACCTCTGGGAGTAGTGCTTTAAAGAGTATCTGCACTTTCTTTAAACTTTTCATGTCATAGAGATATAGCGCCCCACGGGGCCTCAGGGGGTACTCATCACCGGGCCAGTGGTTTTTGAGGGGTTGCTGTGACTGGCACGACCTGGCTCTATGGCCCCGTCAGCTACGTGTAGAAACAAACAAACAGGTGTCCATTGTAGGGGGATGGAAGGAGGGTGAAGGGTCCCTGAGAAGCGTGTCACCGGTTGCAGCGGTGACTGGGGTCTTGGCCTCCTCCGCTGCAGACCATTCCTGTGACTTTTGCTCTTCCAGGAGCGGTGTTGGATGGGAATGCAGGATGCTTTGCAGCCCCACCCAGGAATCGGCCGCCGCTTCGAGATGTTACTCTCCTCCGTGCTTATGTTAACGCAGCCCAGATATTCCAGCTCCCCACAGGTGGAGCGAGCCCCAGGGAGGATGAGGGCGATGAGGACAACTGATGGCGCCGAAGCGCGAGGCGTCGGCAATGACAAGGACAACACCGGGGCTGCGGTTCAAAGTTCCTTTTACTCACAGTTCTTAAAGCTCCACGGAGGTGCCACTTTCCGTCGCCATGGGTGGACTCCAGCCGGTCCCGGGTGAATCGGAGGCAATTACCAGTGTCTGTAGAAATGTGTGAGACCTTCCTCCTTGCGCTTGGTTGTGGATCCCCGTGGCTTGAAGCAACTTGGGGACCCCGCTGTCTGTGTTAAGTGTCCCGTCCCGTGTGAAGGTGACCCCGGATCCTATATGTCACTGTGGTCTGGGAAAGTGGGTGGTGAGCGATGGGACATGGAATCCCCATCCCCTGCAGATTTGTTAGTCCGTGAAGGTTTCCCCAACCGAGGGCTCTGCAACCCGACTGCGCTGGAACTATGGGAATGGTTAGGCTCAACCTCAGCTATCATGTCTCCTCTGTATCACCATCTCCACCGATTGCCTCTAACCCTATTTCAGTCTCATTCCTGCAGACTCAGTGCGGTGTTGTAGCCCCTGGTCCTGGGACAAAGTCCACAAGTCTCACGTCCCCAGGACCAGCCTTGCTCTCCTTCCTCTCTTAAGGCTGTCTGCTCTCTCCTGCTCCCAGACTGAACTCACTAAAAACTGTTTGTGTTTGCTCACTTCCTCTGGCAGCCCCCACCCTTGGGATGACTTTTAGTGGCTGTTGCCCTGATAGTCTGGGGAATTCCAGGTTATCTGGCTTCCTGTGTAAGTGGTGACTTATAGCTAGATATTTTATGCAAGTGAAACAAACAGTGGTTAACTCCTTCATCACCCGAGTCCAAGCATTGCACCTTAAATGAAATCCAATTTCCTGTGGCTACTGAAGCCTCAGGGGTGCCACAGAGACATGACAGAAGTCCAGACCTCTTCAGCTAATTAAAAGGGAATCTATCAGCAAGATGAACCCTATGCATACCAGTTATATGGGCATATAGGGCAGTAAGAGATACATACATTAGTACCTGTGTATCTGCTAAACGTTGCAGAAATACAAAGAAATCAACAAATTTTGCAATATGGAAATAAGGTGTTAAATGCTTTGTCATGCCCAGAACACTTAACAAAAGGATGCCTCCTGAAGTTATTTCTATCCTTAGCGCCTCTTTCCACATGAGGTGATCTTGTGCCTGCATGGATCTGTGGCACCCCTGACCTAGTCAGGCACCACTGAGTGCTGCACCCATGCTGGGGCAGTACTCCCAGATAATCCTAAAGGCTGGAATATGGTGTGTACACAGAGACACATAGCAACCAGGTCTCCCACACCTTGAGAGGGGACCCATGAGTAGACTCAAGAGGGGGCTTTCCCCCACATCTCATCAAGGGGTGTAGTGGAGGGGCTGGGAGCTAAAGTGCAGAGGCTGTCAGGAAAGGAGTGGAGCAAGCCAGTCTGATAGTGCTGAGCGCGGGGGTTGCTAGGAGACGCAGACGCGCGCTCACACTAGTCAGACCCTGCGCGCGTGGAGTAGCCATTAGCGGGGGAGAACGGTTACCAGTCAGTCAGAAAGACAGAGTAAGAGAGTCAGTCGAGTATGGGGACTGCTGGTAATTAGACACGCACGGGGTACAGGTCCCTTGAGTAGATGTCCATTTATTGATCTGCTAAACCTGCCGGTGAGGGGAACTACAAGTCCCTCACCAACCATCTAGAGTCCGAGCCTCAGCAGCAACGAAGGGGCCCATAATGGGATTGAGCCTAGAGCCATCTCACTTGGTCCACGCTGCCGGCAAACGGTCCAAAAAGGGGAGAAAAGGCAGTAGCGACTTCCCCGGCCTGAAGGAGCCCTGGTTCAACCTGGTTTATCTCAGCATCGCCCGGGTCAGCTCACCACAGCAACAACAAAAGTGAGTAAAGAGCAATTGAAAGACATTTTGGACTGAGACTGAGTTTTTCTGACCTGTTGTTCTACACACCCGAGCCCCTGGGGCCAGCCTCACTCACGGGAGGCCACACCATCCGACTGCAGACCCCATTTTTATTATTATTTATTATTATAGCGCCATTTATTCCATGGCACTATACAAGTGAAAGAGGGTATACGTACAACAATCATTAACAGTACAAGACAGACTGGTATAGGAGGAGAGAGGACCCTGCCCGCGAGGGCTCACAGTCTACAGGGAATGGGTGATCTTACAATAGGTGAGGACAAAGCTGGTTGCGCAGTGGTCTACTGGACTGAGGGTTATTGTAGGTTGTAGGCTTGTTGGAAGAGGTGGGTCTTGAGGTTCCTCTTGAAGCTTTCCTTGGTAGTGGAGAGTCTGATGTGCTGAGCCCATCAGCCCCAGACGCTCGTAAAATCTGCAGTGGCGGTCACCCATATACCTGACCGCTAATTGGCAGTGTACATCCAGTGAAGTGTCCCCAATCCTTATTGCTATTCTTCCAGGTATGTGTTGTGGCTGGATGACACATGTGCAGTGCTAAAGCCAGTACTTCAGAGAGGAGAAGCGATGTAAGTGGTGATCTACCTTGGACTGTCACTCAGAGAGGGGGGTGCTCTGGGTGGGACAAAGCACTTAATGCCTCATTTGCATATTGCATTATATTTTAGAAATCTTTTTGCAAGTAATACAACATCTAATTTTACATGTATTGGCCTGAAAATCACTTTAATACCCATCACCCAAGTACAGGCGGTCTACCCAGACAGTGCTTGCATCCATAAAAAAGTAAATTAGTGATACATATAAACTGCTCATAAAGAATCTTAGCGTGCAACGTGTTATTAAAAATCAAAGCATTCATTAGAGGAATGTATTATGAGCTGTGCTGTGAATGGGTGACACTTGTCCAGTAAACACGCTTTTTATTACTTTTCATATTAGTTAAGGTTTCTGCATGTACAGTCCATCCATATATATGCCTCGTTTGTTCTACTAAAAGTCCTCCCTCAACATTTACTATAACCCAAGATGAACAATTAACGAGGACCTGTCATTTCTCCTGACAGAGTATGCTGGATCACCGTTTTTTTAATCATGGTGCTCAGAGAAATATAGACAATTATATAGTAACTAGAAGGTGGCCCGATTCTAACGCATCGGGTATTCTAGAATTTATTGTGTAGTTAATGTATGATTTTTGTTATATATATATATATATATATATATATATATATATATGTTGTTGTGTGTAGTTGCCAGTGTTTGTGTAGGGCGCTGTAAATGTTCTGGGTGTTGTCTGGGTGTGGGGGGGTGAGATCGGTGTTGTTTGTGTGTTGCGGTGTGTGTGTTGCGTTGTTTGTGGAGCGCTGTGTGTCTGCAGCATTGTGTGTGTGTGTGTGGTGCTGTGTGTGTTGCGCGGTTTGTGTGGGGTGCGTGTGTGTGTTTTGGGAGGAGGTATGTTTTGTGCAATGTGTGTGTGTTGCGCGGTATGTGCGTATATTTGTGTATGCCGCGGTGTTTGTGTGTTGGGTGTTGTGTGTGTGTGTGGCGTTGTCTGTGTGTGTGTGTGTGTGTCTGTGTAGGATGGTGTTTGTGGTTCCCAGTATGTGTGTGGTGTGTTGTGCGGTGCGCGTGTGGCGGTGTGTGTGTGTTTTGGGGGGAGGTGTGCACCCCCATCGTGCTCCATCCCCCATGCTGCGCACCCCCTTCGTGCTCCATCCCCGATGCTGCGCACTCCCCATCGTGCTCCATCCCCCATGCTGCGCACCCCCCATCGTGCTCCATCCCCCATGCTGCGCACCCCCCATCGTGCTCCATCCCCCATGCTGCGCACCCCCCATCGTGCTCCATCCCCCATGCTGCGCACCCCCCATCGTGCTCCATCCCCCATGCTGCGCACTCCCCATCGTGCTCCATCCCCCATGCTGCGCACCCCCCATCGTGCTCCATCCCCCATGCTGCGCACCCCCCATCGTGCTCCATCCCCCATGCTACGCACCCCCCATCGTGCTCCGTCCCCCATGCTGCGCACTCCCCATCGTGCTCCACAGTCACACATGCGCACCCCCCATCGTGCTCCATCCCCCATGCTGTACACCCCCATCGTGATCCATCCCCCTTGCTGCGCACCCCCTTTGTGCTCCATCCCCGATGCTGCGCACTCCCCATCATGCTCCATCCCCCATGCTGCGCACCCCCCATCGTGCTCCATCCCCCATGCTGCGCACCCCCCATCATGTTCTATCCCCCATGCTGCGCACCCCCCATCATGCTCCATCCCCCATGCTGTGCACCCCCATCGTGCTCCATCCCCCATGCTGCGCACTCCCCATCGTGCTCCATCCCCCATGCTGCACACTCCCCATCGTGCTCCATCCCCCATGCTGCGCACCCCCCATCATGCTCCATCCCCCATGCTGCGCACCCCCATCATGCTCCATCCCCCATGCTGCGCACCCCCCATCGTGCTCCATCCCCCATGCTGCGCACCCCCCATCATGCTCCATCCCCCATGCTGCGCACCCCCCATCATGCTCCATCCCCCATGCTGTGCACCCCCATCGTGCTCCATCCCCCATGCTGCGCACTCCCCATCGTGCTCCATCCCCCATGCTGCACACTCCCCATCGTGCTCCATCCCCCATGCTGCGCACCCCCATCATGCTCCATCCCCCATGCTGCGCACCCCCCATCATGCTCCATCCCCCATGCTGCGCACCCCCCATCATGCTCCATCCCCCATGCTGCGCACCCCCCATCGTGCTCCATCCCCCATGCTGCGCACCCCCCATCGTGCTCCATCCCCCATGTTGCGCACCCCCCATCGTGCTCCATCCCCCATGCTGCGCATCCCCCATCGTGCTCCATCCCCCATGCTGCGCACTCCACATCGTGCTCCACAGTCACACATCAGACAGTATACACGCACACATCTGATCGCATACACTCACACCCCACTTCTCCCTGTGCCCTCCGGTGGGCGGTCCCAGCAGCTGTGCTGCACACTGTGCTCCCCTGCCTTCTGCCGACACTCACAGATCCGATCGCATACACTCACACATCCGAACACACGCACACATCCGATCGCATACACGCACACATCCGATCGCATACACACACTGACGATATCGCACATATGCGCTCACACACTCACAACATCCGGAGATACCACATGCTTCCGGCCATGTGATCCTCCGGCAGGTCACTGGAAGGTCACTGCATGCACAGTATCGCCGCCGAGAAGTAAGCGATATCAATGGATGTTGTGAGTGTGTGGATGCGATCTGATGTGTGTGTGTGAGAGGAATGAGTGTGATCTGATGTGTGTGTGTCTGTTCTTATGTGTGTGCGTGTGTGTGTGTGTGTTCCGCCGCTGCAGGACCTTGATGCGCTCACCTGCTCCCGGTCGGCGTCTGGTGAGTATGACTGCGGGGTCTTCTTTCTTCTGTCTTCTCTCTTCTGGGGGTGCCCGCTGCCTATAATGAAGTGTCTTTAACTCATTCACCGCTGCATGACACTTCATTATTGACCGCAGCGTATGCCGGCTCCCTACACATGTGGACCGGGAGCCGGTGTACACTGGTAACCATGATACACATCGGGTAACTAAGGGAAGCACTTCCTATAGTTACGCGATGTGTATCATGGTTACCAGCGTACACCGGCTCCGTCACGATCCCAGCATCGCAAGGTTATGTCTGGGCTGGGGGAGTCGGGGCTTCGTTTGAATTCGGGGGAAGAGGCGTGGCCGAGCGGTCGATGCGTGCGATGCGAGTCGGGGCAAGCGGCCAATCCATGCGGGGGGCGGGGCCAGGCCGAGGCGAGCGGCCAATCCGTGGGGGTGGGCGGGGCCAGGCCGAGCCCGGCGGCCAATCCGAAAGTTATCACTGTAACGACACAATTTTGGAGCAAGACAGACAGACAGACAGAATAAGGCAATTATATATATAGATGATATCTTGGCACTCATAGTAGTCCATATGCAATTTCAAAAAGTTTTGACAAAAACAAGGGATATTCCTCCAAATCCAATAAATATTATTGCTCTGTATTTTTCAAAGAAAGAAAATTCATCAGGAAAACTTATTGTCACCACAACATTTCGGTCTATTTATGGCCTTTGTCGAGCATTTTTCCAAGAGTTTAGGAGGAAGGAATAGCCTGTGAAAGTGGAGTGATGGAGAATAGCGGATCACGTCGCGCTGGGTGCAGGTCCTGACATGTCAGACAAATACTACAGTAAATACTTTTATTCTTCATAAAATAATTGTTCTATGCCTCTTTTCTTGGAATCATGCACATTGAGGTTCCTTTGATATTCCTTCTTGAAATTAATAAATTAGCAACTGGATGTAACCAGTTATGGGAATGTCCCTACACTCCCACACTATCCAATTAGTTTTGACAGCATTAATTTATGGACATGATTTACCTGCCCTCTCTGGTGGGTCTGACCTGCCCTTATTGGAAATGGATGTCATTTGAGGAATTTCAAGGAATAGTAGCTGTAAGTATGGCCGTTAGTATTAGTACCTAATGCCGCAACACCTAACGGTTGCAGTTGGTGAACTTGACGGATTGACTTCATTTTCACACATCTAGTAACTCTCAGCCACTGGACCCCAATATTACATTTTTAGTGCCTTGCAAATTAATATACCATGAATCTCTTTTATGTAAGAAAAAAACTTTTTAAAGGGAACCTGTCAGGTGCAATATGCCACGAACAGTTCTGGGTGCATATTGCTTATCCCTGCCTAACATTCCCAGCATCTAGTAGTATACATAAAGAGATCTTTTAGAAAAAGTATTTCTAAAGATCCTTTAGGATATGCTAATGAGCGCGGGGACTAGCCCAAGGGTGTTAATTCCTGCGCTCATTCCGCCCTCTTAGCATGTTAGCACACCCACAGGGGCGTGCTAACATGCTATTCCATGCCCATTGCCCAGCATCATCGGCGGTGACGCGTGTACCTGTGTCCATCACCACCTCTCAGATGCTGAGTTTAGGGTCAGTGCGCATGATCTGAAGTCACCATACTTCCTGTCATGCACACTATGAAGCCGGGTCTACGCCTCCTGGCTTCAGAGAGGTCTAGTGCGCATGACCAGAAGGCCTAACTAACTGGCTTGCGACTAGTGCCTGCTGTTGAAGCTAGGCTGGCAGGCAGTAGTGGCCATGCTTTCAGGGGTTACTAGGCTGCAAAGTGGCCGGCGGTTAATCCCATGCCTCCCACTCTGAGCTCCAATTAAAGGGGGGTTCTTCCACTCGCCGTCACTTCATTTTTCTGTGAAGAAATGCACACAGGGATTTCCTTTAAATTAACTCTCTTTACTAATAACAGTCTCGACAATCAGGGCACCAGAATTGGTCCCACAGGGGTTCTCCTTAAACTTCCCATCCACAGTAATTCGGTATAATTTGGCGGCAGGCCGCTTCCCTGGTACCTGTGTACTTTTGGGCACTCCTAGGCTCCTCATCCCCCTGGCAACACCCGGTACACCTTTCAGTGTCCTTTCCTGGTCGTCTTCCTGTACTGACCTCTCCTGCCTGTCCCACGCCTACACACACAGAGCCCCGAGCCGATTTCTGCGGACCTTGTTTAGTGGCATGAAGCTCTATCCCTTGGCCCTCTGTGGTCACCTTTTCACTGGATGTATGTGGGTGGATGTGGCTCCAGTATTTAAAGTAGCCTTAGCCTCCGGTTAGCTAGCTGAGTCATAAAGTTCTCCACTAGTTGAGGGGCCGGTCCCCTATGCGGCCAAGTCCCACCCCTTTGGTACATTGTATGTGGAATGAGGCCATGGCTGTACGGTGCACTTCCTGTAAGCTCTAGGACCCCATATCTACCACGATCCCGGGATGAGCTAATCCAGCCCTCATCCCCAGGACCGCTCTCCTCCACATCCTCTTCCAACTGACTAACTTTCTAAAGTCTCTCCCCACCAACTCGACTCCACCTGCAGGCTGGCTTCGGGGACGGTGCCACTACCAAAGGCAATAGCTAGATAGCTTAGTAATACGGGGCCCTAACCACGGTCTAGTGGAGTGTTGTTTAGTGGAAAAGTCTGTGTTTGTGTATATGTACTGTCCCCGTGCCAGAGGTCGAGCCGCTCGGATCCGGAGCCGCGGTGGCTCGAGGGGTCTCCGGATCCGAGGGTCCGTGCGGACACTCGAATTAAAAGAAGAGAAGGGGGAAGTATGTACAGGGAGTTAGAAAGTTCGTGACGCCACCCACGGTGTGTGGTAATGTAGAAAACCACCGCTGTTGTTGGGGGAGCCCGTGGCGATGGTGTGGCAGCAGGATGTTTAACCCCTCCGTGGGTAGGGGGTTTGTGCCCTGGGGCCCGTTGGGGAGATGGTGGGGCAGAGGTAAAGGGGCTTTTCAGTGTACTCACTCAGTCCAGGAATAATGACACCGACAGCTTGTAAACCAGAAGTCTGAGCACCACTGCAGCTTGGAGGGAGCACGCTGGGATCCGTGCCCTTGGTGTTGCTGTTAGCCTGTGGCCTTTTCTGTGGCACCTTTTCACTAATTGGACCCTCGAACTTGAAACTTTTTGGGTCCTGCTCACCCGTATGGCTAATGGAGTGAGCTTTCTCTCAGGGTTCACGCGTAGGATTTCTTTGGACTGTATTTGAGAAAGTCCTATCCCATCGGTGCGCTAGTACCCCAATTTCGGAGCGTGTTGGGGATGAATCTTGAATTACCAGGACGCGTGAAGCTACTTCCCGGCCTAGGATCCATGTACCCCGTCGTGCCCTGGCCCCTGCCCGGTGATGTCTCAAGGCTGCCGGCTGCCCTCCTCGGCAGATCATGCCCCTTGACGCGATCCCCTGCGACCGGGGTTCCAGCTCCTACCAGGCCCAGACCAACGTCTGCCACCTAGTAAGCTTCAGGAGCCCTGCTCCAGAACAGTGACCTCTCCCTCACAGAGAGTCACTCTTCACCTCCTACTCCTCTCACTCCCATTTCACTTCTCTTTCACTTTCCCCTACCAACCACCATATGGGCGGCCCTATTCCCTTCAGGCACCCCAATGGTATGTCTGGTGGGTTCGGTGTAAAGTGTTTCTAGGATTTTGACTGGCTAAGCTGTTAGCAACACCAAAGGACCAGGATCCGTACCAAGGAGGAGTGGATACTGTGCAGAAGGGCAGATTGCACAGTACCCTGTGACGACCTGATAGGCCAGGGCGTCGCATATACTGGTTTGTAACCGCTTCATTATCCGGGAATGGGATACCACACCTCTGGCTGAGGTGCAGTACCTCTTTGGTGACTGAAGCCTCAGGGGCGCCACACCTGGAAGGGACTTACAGCATGTTTCTCTTCGGTTATGCTCCGGCCGGGACCAGATGTATGCTTCTCCAGAGGGTACAGCCGACCTTCAGTCATCAGGGGGGTTCTTAGGGTATCCACAGCAGGGGAACAGTTGCCTTCCCGACCGGCCGGACTGTACCCAAAGCAGGGATGAGGTTCAAACAATCCTTCAGCGTAAGGATCCTTCGTTCCGCCAATCCAGGACTGACCCTTAGGGTCCACTAATTCACTGAGGTCACGCCTCCACTCCATAGCTCCCACAGATGTGGTCACGTACTCCTCTCGGGGACTCTCCTCCCAATTTTCTCTTGTAGCTTCCTTTTGTTACCCGTGCTCCACCCCATTATCCCCTCCCTAACTCACAGAAACAGGGAAGTGGCCAAGCACACCATGGCCACCTTGTTGCCAAACAATACAATGACACAACACCAACAGTGGAACTACAAGTCACAGCCAGTCTGCAGGTCCAGGGTGGTCAGAGCCCTGCACCCCCCTTACGTTGCACTCCTAAAAGATCTTTATAAATACTTTTTCTAAATATCTGTTTATCTATGCTACTATAGCCTGGGACTGTTAAGGGTACTTTACACGCTGCGACATCGCTAACGATTTATTGTCGGGGTCACGGTGTTTGTGACGCACATCTGGCGTCGTTAGAGACATCGCAGCGTGTGACACGTACGAACGACCTTCAACGATCGCAAAAGTGGTAAAAATCGTTGGTTTTGGAGAGTTCGTTCAAACACCAAATATCGTTGTTTGGGCAGTAGCGATGTTGTTCCTCGTTCCTGCGGCATCACACATCGCTATGTGTGACACCGCAGGAGCAACGAACATCTCCTTACCTCCGTCCACCGGCAATGAGGAAGGAAGGAGGTGGGCGGCATGTTCCAGCCCCTCATCTCCGCCCCTTCTCTGCTATTGGACGGCTGCCGTGTGACGTCGCTGTGACGCCGCACGAACCGCCCCCCTTGGAAAGGAGGCGGTTCGCCGGCCAGAGCGACGTCGCAGGGAAGGTAAGTCCGTGTGACGGGTGTTACCGATGTTATGCGCCACGGGCAGCGATTTGCCCATGACGCACAACCGACGGGGGCGGGTACCGATACCGCAGCGTGTAAAGTACCCTATAGGCAGGGATTGCTCATGGTTCTGGGTGCATATTGCACCTGACAGGTTCCCTTTAATAGTCATTGGCTTTTTAAAACAACTTGATCTCAGTAAAACATAGACAATGGACAGTCTAAAAATCACTTTATTGAAAATTATGTTGCTCTACCGACTTGATTACTGAAAAAGGTAGAGAACACTTACTTGGATAGGTCTTTCCATAGACATGAACACTCTTATTATCCAGGTATGGAAGTCTCCAGGTGTTATTAATTCTGTATGTATTTAAAAAATGCAATAATCTATGTGATCTATATATACAAAGTACAGTGGAACCTTGGATTAAGAGTAACTCGTTTTGCAAGACAAGTAAAGCTTTTTAAAAATGTGTGACTTGGTTTAAGAGCAATGCTTTGCAATAAGAGCAAATACTCACCATGCACACTTATGGTTCTGTCCTTTCACCTCGCTCTGGGGATGACTTTCTGTACATATGTACTGTATACTGTATATAGTATACCATTGTACAGCATATGCTATATAGCATGTCTATCAATTTGCATTTGTGGATACAGTATTGTACATTCTTATTGATAACCAGTACAGCACATTGCTTATACTGTACCTTTCGCACACCAACAATTCTATTCTAAACTAATGTGCAGTTAAATTTGCTTTATATGTTAGTGTACTCTACAGTATTTTTTATTAAAGGGGTGGTTCACCCATTTTTTTTATTTTCTCTATGAGTGTACCTTACCATAATAGGCGTTTTCTGCATTGGCTTCTATTTGCACTTCTGGCACTGAGCGGCGCTATCCTGCACGCTCAGTACCGGTCACATAACCCCCTGGTGCTGCGGCCGCTGGTATCCTCTTACGTCCCTTCAAGTTCCGGGCTCTCAAACTTGACGGGTACGTCAGAGGATGCTGGCGCCACTCACACTGATTGACAGGGCTGTGGGCGGTGACTGCCGCACGTCACAGGCCAGCCTCGAGGGGAGGATCCGGAGGGCGCCAGTGTGGAGCGGTGAAGAGGGCTGAGCGTCCGGCATATTGGTGAGGCATGGGGCGCCAGTGTGGAGTACAGAGGGGGGTTCTTCAGCTGAAATCCCCCCTATCACGTAGTGATCTCACTCTCCACCCGCCCGCTCTGCTGCGATGTCAGGAGAACGGGTGGTGTTGGGCAGTGTGATCCTCCCACCAGCACTACAGGACGCAGCAAGACACTGACAAGCTGGTGACATGCAGCACCGCATGTGTCAGAGAAAAGCATGTCACCGCTCTGCTCTGTCACCTGTCTTGCTGCATGGGACCAACTGTCTGCAGTCTGTCACCTGCAAAACAAGTCACAGAGTGGAGCAAGTTGGTGACAGAGCACCTCTCTCCCCCTCTTCTCTTCTTTCCCCCCTCTCTTCTACCCCCCTTTCTCCCCCACTCTCTTCTCCCCCTCCCCACTTCCCCCTCTTATCTCCCCCCTCTTTTCCCTCTCTCCTGTCCCCCCTCTTTTCCCTCCCTCTCTCTCTGTTTTCCCTCCCTCCCTCTCTCTTTTCCCTCCCTCTCTCTCTTTTCTCTCCCTCTCTCTCTCTTTTCCCTCCCTCTCTCTCTTTTCCCTCCCTCTCTCTTTTCCCTCTCTCTCTCTTTTCCCTCCCTCTCTCTCTTTTCCCTCCCTCTCCCTTTTCCCTCCCTCTCTCTTTTCCCTCCCTCTCTCTATTCCCTCCCTCTCTCTTTACCCTCTCTCTCTCTTTTCCCTCTCTCTTTTCCCTCTCTGTCTTTTCCCTCTCTCTCTTTTCCCTCTCTCTCTCTTTTCCCTCTCTCTCTCGTTTCCCTCTCTCTCGTTTCCCTCTCTTGTTTCCCTCTCTCTCTCGTTTCCCTCTCTCTCTCCTGGCATGGTCAGTACAGAAATCTCTCGATCGTGGAGGGGTGAGAGGGAGTAATAAACATGGAATCCCTACTGTGTCTGTGTATTTATTTCTAATAAAGTATTTTTCTCTATGTGATGTCTTTTTTTTTTTTTTTTAACCCTTTATTGGAGATTCTTAATGGCCAGGTCAAACTTGGCCTGACATTAAGAATCTTGGGCTTTATACCAGCTGGTAAAACATAGCTGGTATTAACCCCATATTATCCAGCGTGCCACCTGCCACCAGGGCCACTGGAAGAGTTGGATAGAGCGCCTGAAGATGGCGCTTCTATGAAACCGCAATTTTCTGGGGTGGCTGTGGACTGCAATTCGCAGCGGGGGCCCAGAAAGCTTGGGCCACCCTGGCTGCGCATTCCAATCCCAGCTGCCTAGTTGTACCTGGCTGAACACAAAAAAAAATGAGCGAAGCCCACGTCATTTTTTTTAAAATTATTTCATGAAATTCATGAAATAATTTAAAAAAAAGGGGCTTCCTTATATTTTTGGTTCCCAGCCAGGTAAAAATAGGCAGCTGGGGGTTTGGGGCAGCCCGTACCTGCCTGCTGTACCTGGCTAGCATACAAAAAATATGGCGAAGCCCACGTCATCTTTTAAAAAGGTTTTAGGCAAAAACCTTTATAAAAAAAAAGGCTTTCCTGGATTTTCCATTGCCAGTGAAGGTAACACCAAGCAGCGGGGGTTAGCAGCCAGTAGGTGCTTGGGTTACCCTTAGCAATAGAAAATGCAGTGGGAGCCCACACTTTTTTTTTTACCCCTAACCCTAGGGTTAGGTTTATGTGATTGTTTTTTTATTTTTCATGAATTAAAAAAAAAAAAATTGACATGGGCTTCGCCCATCGAGCACCAGAGCGTTTTACTGCTCACTCATGCCTACTCCTGACCACAGTGCCAGCAGAACAAGTAATCACATGACTCCAGTGTCGGCCGATTACTTGTTCTGTGTCCTCCGGCATCCATCGCAGCGTGTGCGGGGTGTGAGGTCACCTGAGTTCAGTCCAGCACTGGAGTCAGCTGATCTGAACACAGCTGAACTCCAGCCCGCACACGCTGCGATGGATGCAGGGGGACACAGAACAAGTAAAGCCTAAGCCACACGGCGAGAAAAACGGTGCGAGTGGAGTGCGATAAAACATCGCATTCCATTCGGACCAATTCTAGCCTGTGTCTCAGCGCACATGAGCAATTATTTTCTCAGCCCTAATCGGACCGAGAAAACAATCGCAGCATGCTGCAATTGTAATGCAAGACTCTTTTTCTCTTTTACCCATTCAAGTGTATGGGGTGAGAGAAAAATCGCACTGCACTTGCGGTACATCGGTGTACCGCGAGTGCAGAGTGAGAATCGCAATAGCCGACTACGGAGGAGAGAGGGAGAGAAATCCCTCCCACCCCTCCTCAGTGCCAGACCGCCCCGCGCAGCTGAGGTCTGCTCGCACAGTCGGACCTCAGTCGCAGGGACACACGCATGACACTCTGCTGTACTGAGAGTGAGCCGAGTGTCATGCGAGGGGATCGCAGTAATCCCCGTGTGGACCCAGCCTAATCGGCCGACACTGGAGTCAGCTGATCTGAACTCAGCTGAACTCCTGTACACACAGCCCGCACACGGTCACATGTGATCGGCAGCAGGCAGACACATGACCATTCCGTTTTTACGGGCCGCAAAAAACGGTCCTTTTTTTCACGGATGCATTCATGTGGCATCCGTGTGACATCCGTGTGCCTTCTGGGGTTTTTTTGCGGACCGCAAAAAAGCCGAAGCAGCAAGAAAGATAAGTAGATGAGTAGATATAGAGATGGATAGATAGATATAGCGACAGAGAGATAGAGGGATGAATGAATGAATGAATGAATAGAGGGATAGATAGATGAGAACGACATATATAATCTCCCACCCCCCTGCATATTCTAAGCTGGCACCCTTTTGTGACTTTCATGTGGCACTAAGGTGTTTAGCCTTGTATTTAGCCAAAAAATAAATAAATAATTAAAAAAATGACATGCGGTCCCCCCTATCTTTTGTAGCTAGCTAGGGTAAAGCAAACGCCTGCAGCCTGCAAACCACAGCTGGCAGCTTCACCTTGGCTGGCAATCCAAAACAGAGGGCACCCCACGCTGTTATTTTAAATTAAATAATTTAAAACGAAAAACACGGGTTCCCCCCAAACCGGATCACCAGCCAAGCTAAAGTGGACAGATATGGTCTGGTATTCTCAGACTAGGGGGGTTCACCATTATTGGACACTCCCCAGCCTAAAAATAGCAGGCTACAGCCGCCCCAGAAGTGGCGCATCCATTAGATGCGCCAATCCTGATGCTTCCCCCCAGCTCATCCCGTTGACCTGGTGCGGTGGCAAACGGGGTAATATATGGGGTTGATACCAGATGTGTAATGTCACCTGGCATCAAGCCCTGGGGTTAGTGATGTCAGGCGTCTATCAGATACCCGACATCACCAACCCAGTCAGTAATTAAAAAAAAATAGACAACAAACACATTTTTATTTGAAAAAACACTTCCCAGCACATTCCCTCTTTCACCAATTTATTAGAAAGAAAAACAAATCCAGGTCTGGTGTAATCCAAGGAGTCCCACGACGATCCATACCATAGTCAATGTCCCAGTCAATGAAGAACAGAATGTTCCCCATTGGCTAGGAGAGTGCAGTGACCTGAGCTAACAATAGGTCAGCCCAGGTCACTGCAGGGCATGACGAGTGCTGTTGTCAGGAGGTTAGCGAGGTACATTACCTGCGGTGATCGCTGAACTCCTGTCAGCAGCGCTGTCACTGAGTTCAATGACCGCCCCCTTCACAAACCAAGTATCGCGAGCGGCCCGTGACATCACCGCTAGTCACAGTCTCGGGTCGACAGCGAGAGGTCATGTGACAAGCAGCGGGCATAGAAGGCAGTGACGAGCGCTGACGTCAGGAGTGCAGGACTTCATCACCGAAGGTAATGAACTTACTAACCTCCTGACGGTAGCACGTGTCATCCCCGTGGCTGCTGACTCTGCAGTGCGGGCAGCTGCTGACACTGCTGTGCAGGCAGCCGTGAGGCTGGGGCTGGAGCAGGACACAGACTGCACGGGCACCCGACGGAAGTCACACGGAAGTGCTTCCGTGTAGCTTCCGGGAATTTTGCGGACCCATTGACTTGTATTGAGTCACGGTCTGTTATTACGGAACAAAATAGGACATGTTCCATAATAACGGAACGGACATACGGCATCCGATGTGTTTTTTTGTAGGATCGGATGCACATGGAAGTGCTACCGTGTGCTATCCGATCCTACACAAAAGACATTGAAAAGATGGTCCTGTCCGTGGGTCCGCAAAAAAACAGGAACTGACCAGGACAAACGGAACGGTCATGTGAATGAGCCCACCTTCAGCTATTGCAGCGTGTGGGGGCTGTGAGATCAGGAGTCAGCTGACTCCAGCGCCGGCCGATAAATTCTGTGTCCCACTGCAGAAGGATCCGGTAAAATAACAGTTGCATCCGTTGCACATTTAATCCACAGGATCCGGTCATATGCGTTTTGCGGCTTCTTGCCTACAGGCCAAAAAACGCTGCTGTGAAAGTAGCCTGTAAAATGCATACCACACGGATTATATGGACGACATACAGGCTAGGCAAGAGGGAAAAAAAGCAATCTCATCACCCCTTCATTTTTTTTTTCCCCCAAATATTTTTTTCACATGTTGCACCGGCTAATAATCATAATTTCTGTACACACACAGACTATGAACTATATGAGAACAAGCAGAAGATAGACGCTTTCTTCCCATGGTTGTGCAGAGTTGGGAACTTCGGCTGCCTCTGCTGTGATTGCTCTCTGCATCCACACTGGGAAGAGGCAGGGAGGAGACTTTGGGTGGAGAGGAGAGCTGAGTGGGTGTGTTAGACACAGTGAGTGTGTTAGATACAGCCCTAAAGCCACAAAGAATTATGGGAGTTGTAGGAACTGAACCCAGGAAGTCAGAAGAGAGATTAACCCCATCAGAGCTGGAGCCAGCAATGAGGATGTGCTGCTAGAACACAATAACAGGTAATATTGCTGAAAAAACATAATAGATATGTGGAGAGGCAAGATTATCAGCAAGATTTATCAGAAAAAAAAACAGTTTTTGTAACTGGACAACTTCTTTAATGTACTGAAATAATTTATTTGAATACAGTGCATTATTTTGTATTACTGTAATAAATTTGTATAAATACATTAAATATTTTTGAGTTGTGGAACAAATTGTCTGCGTTTCAATTATTTCCTATGGGAAAATTTGCTTTGATATAAGAGTAATTTGGTTTAAGAGCACACTCCCGGAACCAATTATGCTCGTAATCCAAAGTTCCCAGAAGTCAAGACATCTGGCAGAATAGCCTAAAGGTGCATTCACTCTGATTGTCTTGTACGAGCTTTCCGAGGAACATTTGTTTACGATAATTTTTCGCCATGCAATCAATGTAAGAACAAAATGCTTGTTCGTCAGGTGAGATATTTTTGTGCTGCAAAAGATATCATCGTTCCCGGCAGGCCATTTTCTTGTGTAAACAGGATTTGTTCTGTCGAGAACAATGGCAGCCTACGCGCACTGAGTGATCTACTACAGATGGGTCAGTGCTCATCATTAGCTGCGGTCTGCCATATAAATAGGGCATGAAACGGCCGCTGACCAGTAAATGTTTAGTGATTGGCAGTGAAATAGCGCTGGTGGTCGGTTCATGTAGTAAATGGGTCGTATGGATCAGGAGCCCGTTCTATGCACTGAATACAAGATGCTTAAAGACAGAAAAAAAAAGTCTTAAACTGCGAGACGCTCCAGGAAACATCCAAGCTGTATAAATACCGGACGAAGGAACCCAAGTCATCACATTGTTTACTGTTTCTATATCTAGCAGCACAAATGCTCCTCAATCAGCGCAGGATTGCCCATTACACATAAACATATTTAGGCTAATTGCATGTCTGGCTTTACTGCATTAGTAACACTCATCCACACAGAGGTCCGCACGTCAATGTGATAATGAAGATTGTATTTGTACAATTTCATTTGTAACATAATTGAATGGCTATACTTGTATAATTTATGTATCCATATTAAATAGGTTGCATAGGATTTGGGCGCTGTTCATACTATCATGGTAAATGTATCCACAGGCCACAGGTTTCCATTATATGCCAAAAAGAGTGTGTTTCTATATAGGAAAACTCAAGATATTACACTTTAATAATGTTATTCACATCTTCTGTCCATCCCCGAGGGCTGCATCCTCCACTCTCTGTTCCGCTGTGTATCAGGTCGCCACAGCAACCTGACCAGATTCTGGGATGTCATCTACCTGGGCCACTTTTCCCAACTTAGTGTACATGTGATCAGCACCCGGCTGCTACGTAGCAATATGCTGCAAATTCTGGTTTACTACAAAAGTTCCACAATGCTGCACAAGCTGTGCTACACTACATCCTGCGCTCTACTACATCAGTACCTGCTCTTCTTCACTGCATCTGTGGCACCCCTGAGGCTTCCGTCGCCACAGGTCATTGCACCCCATCCAGCGGTGTGATGCCCCATTCTGGGAGAGGAAGAGAGTGAACTCCGGTCCCCTGGTAAATCCACACTACACCCATTGCCAGGAACACACTAGGACCAGGGAAAGTGGCAGACAACCCTCCCATGCTGCATGCTGGGAGGGGTCGTAAGACCCATCCCTGCTCCTATAGGGTAGAACAGGGCAAATGGGGAGGTGGGAGGAGCCATCTGAAAGCAGACACAGAGAGGAAGGTCAAGTTTAAGTAGTCTACCTCAGGGAGTGAGAGGGTGAGGAGCCAGCATGTAGTTGGAGAACGAGAGAAAGTGGGGAAGGAGGAGGAGGCCTGCTGGAGGCAGGCAAGGAGGAGAAGAGAAAGGAAAGAAAGCTCCAAGTCAGTCAGGAGCTGAGAAACAGAAAGAGACGCTTCCTGGTGAAGATCCTGGGACTCTGAGGGTCCAGGTGACACCACGCAGAGAACAGAAGGAGTCGCAGGGCCACGGGTTGTCTGTAGAGCTGTCCAGGGCAGTTTAGAGCTGCGGTGGCCTATTCCACAAGAACATCGGTGGAGGGACAACAGGGGACGGTCCCTAGAGACTGGAGGAGTGCAAAGATCATCTCCAAACAGTAAAAACCGAGGCCCAGGGAATGTTGTAAACTCCCCGGGCCAGAACCCATAGCAGACCTTTCAGAAAAGGGGTAATCAGCCGACAGGTGACCCCCCAGCCTGGAGGCTGTAGTGGAGGCCAAGCCAGGTTTATCCTATCAAAGGCAAGGCTAAGGAAGACAGCAGAAGATAGAGACACTAAAGAGAAGTGTACCGGCTTTTACTCTCAGAATCACCCAGAAACGGCGGAGGTCCCTGACAGTGGTCCCAGCAGTCCAAGGACCCTGGGCCCCGACAAGAATTGTGAGTAAAGAACTTGAACTGCACCCTTGAAGTTGCCTCTGTTATTTCATCTGCATAGACACTCACAAGCACCAACAGTGCCCCGGGCATTGCTCCACCTGTGGGGAGCAGTACCACCATTGCTGCTATAACATCCCCCGGAGGCCTCACACAGCAGCGGCGGCTTCATGGCCGCAGACCACAGGTGGCGTCACGAACACAAACTTTAATTCAAGCCACATACTCTACTGACACCCACCAGGGCCACGGAGCCGGGCCCAGCCACCACTGACTACCACCGGACTAGTCCGGCCCGGCACCGGGTGTCCCATAGCCCTGGGGTGGGCGAGTCAACTTGGGCGAGTCAACTTTGGCGTCACGAACAGGATTTCGTGCCCGGTCACACCGGGTACTGTGCGCCTGAAGAATTGTGAAATAGCCTGTGTTTACTGTGAGAAACTGCCGCCATTGAAGCCACTGAGCGCGGGAAGAAGGGGGGCGTGAAAGAAGAAAGGGCGCGAAGAGAAGCCCCGCCCCCTTGTCCTAGAAAAGAGCGCGAAGCGGTGCCCGCCATAGAAGGCGGAGGAAGAAGAAATGGCGACTAGATAAGCTGGACGGCTGGCAAAACCAGTCTAAATGCCAGACCAGCAGATAAAGAAAATGTACCTTATCACCAGCGGAGTGATGCCGGCCGTGATGGGCTGGGCGCCAGTCTGGCGCCAGATACTAGTGCAGCCTCCGGCCCCGCCTCCAAGAAGGGAAAGGGTGCAGCCGAGTGGCGTGGTCGAGCACCCGAGCAGTGTTCCAGTAAGCATTTCCCAGGTCGGCAGCATGGCGGAGGAGCTGGAGCAAGGTGCACCAGGGACCGGAAAAATGGATCCTGAGCTGGACCTGCTCCGGGAGGAGATGCGAATCCTGGCTCGGAGGCTTAGCAACATGGAAGTAGAGGCGGACCGGCAGAGGGAAACACCGCTGGTGCCGGAGGGCCTGGGTTAGTGGATGGATGCCGCGGAGCAGCAGCAGGGTGAGCAAAATGAACCCCCGACCCGTCCGGACCCGTGGCCCCGTCAAGCGCCATCGCCTAGCCCCTTCACCGACCCACTGGCCTTCCCCGCCAGCCCCGCTGACGCCCGGTGGGGTACCGGAAGCCTGCCGGAGACCCCCGCAGACGGTGCCTGGGGTGGGGTGGACCCCGAACAGCTAGCGGGCCCCCTACCGAGTCCCCCTGTGAGCCTCCTGGGAATGACATCCCCGGGAGTGAAGTGGGACACAGCGCCCATTGAAAGTGGGGGACTTCAGCAGCCACTGCGCCCCAAGGAGACTCCCCTAGCAAGCGAGCTGACTTGCCGGAGACTGGTGGCAGAGTACCAGAGGGAGCGGGAGGTCCGGGAGGAGAAGCGGAAGGCCAAAGAAGCCGCTAACCTGGCCTCCAAGGAACAGGTCAGGAAGGCCCTGAAGGGATCCGAGGGCCCAGTGAGACGGGGCCTAGTAATCGATTTCCGTCAAAAAGGCGGCTGGGGCTTCATCAGGGAGCCCGGTCTGAGCAAAGACGTATTTGTGGCCCGACGCGACATTGAGGAGCACCTGCCCAGAGGCCACCCAGGGAGAGATGCTAAGCCAGGTGATGTTGTGGAGTACACACGGCTGATGGGGAGCCGTGGCTGGTACGCGCTGCACGTGCGTATCCTAAGGGAAGAAGCGGCCCCAGAAGAACCGGAGTGGCGCCGCACGATGCAAGCGCGCAGCATCTCCCCTAGCAGCAGCACTACCTCAAGGCAGGCCCAGGCCGCAGAACTGAGCAGCGGTCCTGCAACAGCCACGCAAGAAACACAGACCCGAATCTCCATGGCTTGTGTGATGCAAGGAGCACGGCCAAAACAAGACCCAAAGGACCACAGCAACAGCCCCCTGCAGACGAGCAGCCCTCTGCAGCAACGCCGTATTGTGCCTGCAAGCAGCCCCACTCCAATCCAGGTTGCAGAGCAGCGCAGAAGGTCAGGGACCAGCGCCCAGGGGACCCAGACGATAATCTCGTCGGCATACCTGCTGCCAGGAGCAATGCCGGAGTGGGACCCCCGCATCTACCCTCGTGAGTAAAGAAGAAGAGATGCTGAACTGTAAATAGCCTCTGTCTGCCCCTTATGCTTTGTGAAGATGTCCCTTTTGTGCTGCCCTTATGTTCTTTTTGAAGATGACACCCTTTCCTGCCTTACTGCCCCTTGTACTTTTTGAAGATGTCACCCCCCATGTTTATATGTACCGGGCCACGGAACTGGAATGTGGTCCCCGGTGAATGTTTTTGTGTCATGTCTTACCAGGCCACTGGACTTAGTGGCTGGTGTGTTGTTTATGTGCCTTGTGTTTAAAATGAAGCTGAACGAACTGCCAGGCTACTGGACTTGTTGTAGCCAAGATGTAAATAGTTGCACCCGTTGTGCCCCCTACCAGAATTATGGGGGATGTGCCCGAACCGTGCAATGGACTGGAAGTGCACACTTAGAGTTTTCTTGATAAGAAGTTCGTAACGTTCGAATCATTGTGCCTCCCATAAAGGGAAGAGATGTTTACTGTTTTACTGTTGTTCATAACAAAAATGTTTTGCAGTTCTTCCACATGTTTTTGTTGTTGTTTTTCAGCCCGAGGACGTGCTGGGATTTGCTGTGGGGGAGTGTGGCGCCCCTGAGGCTTCCGTCGCCACAGGTCATTGCACCCCATCCAGCGGTGTGATGCCCCATTCTGGGAGAGGAAGAGAGTGAACTCCGGTCCCCTGGTAAATCCACACTACACCCATTGCCAGGAACACACTGGGACCAGGGAAAGTGGCAGACAACCCTCCCATGCTGCATGCTGGGAGGGGTCGTAAGACCCATCCCTGCTCCTATAGGGTAGAACAGGGCAAATGGGGAGGTGGGAGGAGCCATCTGAAAGCAGACACAGAGAGGAAGGTCAAGTTTAAGTAGTCTACCTCAGGGAGTGAGAGGGTGAGGAGCCAGCATGTAGTTGGAGAACGAGAGAAAGTGGGGAAGGAGGAGGAGGCCTGCTGGAGGCAGGCAAGGAGGAGAAGAGAAAGGAAAGAAAGCTCCAAGTCAGTCAGGAGCTGAGAAACAGAAAGAGACGCTTCCTGGTGAAGATCCTGGGACTCTGAGGGTCCAGGTGACACCACGCAGAGAACAGAAGGAGTCGCAGGGCCACGGGTAGTCTGTAGAGCTGTCCAGGGCAGTTTAGAGCTGCGGTGGCCTGTTCCACAAGAACATCGGTGGAGGGATCAAGCTGCAACAGGGGACGGTCCCTAGAGACTGGAGGAGTGCAAAGATCATCTCCAAACAGTAAAAACCGAGGCCCAGGGAATGTTGTAAACTCCCCGGGCCAGAACCCATAGCAGACCTTTCAGAAAAGGGGTAATCAGCCGACAGGTGACCCCCCAGCCTGGAGGCTGTAGTGGAGGCCAAGCCAGGTTTATCCTATCAAAGGCAAGGCTAAGGAAGACAGCAGAAGATAGAGACACTAAAGAGAAGGGTACCGGCTTTTACTCTCAGAATCACCCAGAAACGGCGGAGGTCCCTGACAGTGGTCCCAGCAGTCCAAGGGCCCTGGGCCCCGACAAGAATTGTGAGTAAAGAACTTGAACTGCACCCTTGAAGTTGCCTCTGTTATTTCATCTACATAGACACTCACAAGCACCAACAGTGCCCCGGGCATTGCTCCACCTGTGGGGAGCAGTACCACCATTGCTGCTATAACATCCCCCGGAGGCCTCACACAGCAGCGGCGGCTTCATGGCCGCAGACCACAGGTGGCGTCACGAACACAAACTTTAATTCAAGCCACATACTCTACTGACACCCACCAGGGCTACAGAGCCGGGCCCAGCCACCACTGACTACCACCGGACTAGTCCGGCCCGGCACCGGGTGTCCCATAGCCCTGGGGTGGGCGAGTCAACTTGGGCGAGTCACATCACCATTGCAAACTCAGCTCCATGGCATTGCTGTTTAACCTCAGCTGCACTGCTGTACCAGCTCTGATACACAGAGCCACCATAGCAGAGCAAACTCGGTATTGCTGTCTCAGTGCCACATTGCTTTGTCAACTCTATTACATCATTGGGCATAATCATAGTAGGGCTCGTGCAGACGGCTACAATTTCAGTCCAAGTGCCAAAAAATCAGATTGCACGTGGACCAATGTTATTCAATAAGGCAGTGCACATGAATGATTTGCCTCAGAGAATTGTATGGCACTCAACTATTAAAGAAGCACTCCTACTAACAGTGTGAGTGTATTAATATACTCACCTACCGCCGCTGTCTACGATGTCCAGCGCCTTTCTTCACCTGGCCAGAATCCTACTCCACACTGATGAGGGGAAATACCCCGAAACAGCTGTCTGTGGATGGATACCTGGCCTTGGTAATTCCCTTGTCATATCTTTAAACTTATCAGAGTTGGATATTGACTAGAAGGGCCACTTAATATGGTGGTTATGGTGGTTTCCTAAAAAGAGCCACCCCTTGGCTGGGTCCTTCCCGGAGGGATATCTGGCTAGTTTCTGTGTTGCGATTCCTAACAGAGGCTCCACTGAATTTTTTGATTTGCATATTTCCCAGGGAGCAATGCACCTACGATTTCACTGCCTTGAGCACCCTTGTTGGCTGCTGGCAGTGTTTTCTCTGGCTGGTCTCCCCGAGATCAGTGATTGTTTTGTCTTGATCATCATTATCATGACTGACTATTCAACTTCTTCTATGCTGTTGCTGCAGTTATCACGGTTGTTTGCTTGTGCACCTTTTTCTACCACACTTTGTCCTTTTACTCAACTTTCCATTAATATGCTTGGATTCAGCACTCTGTGAACAGCCAGTTTCTTTATCAATGACCTTTTGTGGCTTACCCTCCTTGTGGCACGTGTCAATGACTGCCTTCTGGACATCTGTCAAGTCAGCAGTCTTCCCCATAATTGTGTAGCCTACTAAACCGTACAAAGGGACCGTTTTAAATGCCTAGGACCTTGCAGGTGTTTTGTGGTAATTATTCTAATTTTCTGAGATAATGACTGTTGGGTTTTCATTAGCTGTAAGCCATTAAGAGAAATAAACACTTGAAATAGATCCCTTTGTGTGTAATGACTAGTGATGAGCGAGTATGCTTGTAACTACTCGGTACTCGCACGAGTATCGCTGTACTCGGGCTGCTCGGCGGGGACCGAGTAATCTCGCGATACTCGTGCTGTACTCGTGGTCTTCATTTCTGCATGTTGGCGCTCTTTTGAGAGCCAGCCCTCATGCAGGGATTGGCTGGCAGACCACTGCAATGCCACAGCCCTGTTAGTTGTGGAATTGCAGTGATTGGCCGGCCTGCACAGCGTGACCGAGCCTTTATATCGGCCGGCGCGCTGTGCTCTGCTCACAGCTATCCAGACTGTCAGTGCAGGGAGAGTGTCGCTGATTCAGGGAAAGCTTTGCGGCCCTTTATAGCTTTTTCAGTTGCAGGGCTGCAAACAGTGTGACCAAAAGTCCTTCTCAGGACTATTCTAGTTGTATACAGGCAGGCAGGGTATAGCCAGGTCGGAGTACAGTAGCAGAGTCCTTCTCAGGACTATTGTTGCTATATACAGGCAGGGTATAGCCAGGTCTGAATACAGGCTAGTGACCAAAAGAGTCCTTGTCAGGACTATTGTACCAGTATACAGGCAGGCAGGCAGGCAGGGTAGTGGTGACCGTATACCAGCCTTCATCATATCTGGGGCTGGTGTACACAGTGTAAAACAGTCCAGATAGTGTCTGACTTGTCTGTAATTGTCGCTCCCCAAAAAAACCTGTTAGGTTCTTATTGCGTCCGTGCTTGGTTTTTAAAACCGCACGTGTGTGCCTGTTGGTGGCAGCGTACAGGTGCACTTGTGTGCAATTTCCAGAAACTTTGATATAACGCACAAGTAGTGAATATACACGTCAGCAGTGCACAGCATTGCAAAATGCGCAAGGGCATTGGCAAGGAACAAGGAAGTGGACGTGATGGTGGTGCAGGCAGAGGCCGAGGTCGTGGGCAAGCTCTAATTTCGCCACAACAAAGGGCCACATCTAGTCGCTCGCACGTCCTGTCCCAAATTCTTGGGGACCGCAGCAGTACACCGCTCTTGAACCAAGACCAGTGTCAACAGGTTGTTAGTTGGATAGCAGATAATGCTTCCAGTCAGATTGGCACCACCACAAACACTCTGTCTTCCACACGGTCAAGTGTCAGTAGCCGTGATACTGCACCGCACATTTCTGAACCTGATCCTCCTTCCTACCACCAGGCTGAGTACACGTCCTCCTCGGACATTAATGATCCCACACTTGGACACTCGGAAGAGCTGTTCACGTTTCCATTCACACATTCTGGCCTCTCGCCAGCTCATATTGAAGTGGGTCATGAGGAGATCGTCTGTACAGATGGCCAAATATTTGAGCAGCCACGTTCTCACGAAGTTGGCAACGTGTCTCAACAAGTGGTGGACGATGATGAGACACAATTGTCAGCAAGTCAGGAGGAGGAGCAGGGTGCGGAAGAGGAAGACGACGTGGTGGATGATCCAGTAACTGACCCAACCTGGCAGGAGGATATGCAGAGCGAGGACAGCAGTGCACAGGGGGAGGGAGGCGTAGCATCACAACAGGCAGTAAGAAGCAGGGTGGTGGCCCCAGGCAGAAGTCAGGCAACCATTCCCCGGAACAACACGACGACACAAGGTGCCTGTACAAATGTTAGGTCTTCCCGAGTCTGGCAGTTTTTTAAGTTGGATCCAGATGATTCAAAAAAGGCCATTTGCAACACCTGCCGTGCCAGCATCAGCAGGGGTACCAAAACTAGCAGCCTGACCACCACCAGCATGATCAGGCACATGTCAGCCAAGCACCCGACTTTGTGGGAAGTACAACAGAGTCGAGGAGCAGTGCTTGCTGATGTCACTGCTACGTCTTCGCTGGTTGTGCATGCGAGCCAATCCCCTGTCCATGCTGCCTGCGAACAAGCCTCCTCCACTCCTGCACCTGCAGTTGCCTACGCAGAAAGAACACCATCATCAAGCATGTCCTTGTCCCAGCGCAGCGTTCAGTTATCCATTCAGCAAACCTTTGAACGCAGGCGCAAATACACTGCCAACACCCCACATGCCACAGTTCTAAATGCTAACATTTCGCGACTGCTTGCGCTGGAAATGTTGCCTTTTAGGCTGGTGGAGACAGAAGCATTCCGTGACCTGATGGCGGCAGCTGTCCCACGTTACTCGGTCCCCAGCCGCCACTATTTCTCCCGGTGTGCCGTCCCCGCGTTGCATAACCACGTGTCACAAAACATCACACGTGCCCTGAACAACGCTGTTTCACCCAAGGTCCACCTAACCACAGACACGTGGACAAGTGCTTGTGGGCAAGGCCGCTACATCTCGTTGACGGCACACTGGGTTAATATTGTGGAAGCTGGGACCCAGTCTGAGCGAGGGACGGAACACGTCCTTCCCACACCAAGGTTTGCAGGCCCTACCTCAGTCAGTGTTTCACCCACACTCTACAGCTCCGGAATGTCATGCTCTTCAGCCTCCTCCTCCTCCTGCGCATCCTCATCCACTGAACCCTCCACACCAGTCACAAGCTGGAAGCACTGCAGCACTGCCTCGGCAAAGCGGCAACAGGCTGTGCTGAAGCTAATCTGCATAGGTGACAAACCCCACAATGCAGAAGAGCTGTGGACAGCTCTGAAACAGCAGGCAGATCACTGGCTCACACCTCTGAACCTAAAGCCAGGAAAGGTCGTGTGTGACAATGGCCGGAACCTGGTGGCGGCTTTGAGGCGAGGCCAGCTGACACATGTTCCATGCGTGGCCCATGTGCTCAACCTCGTGGTTCAGCGGTTTCTAAAGTCATACCCAGAGCTGTCTGATCTGCTGGTAAAAGTTCGCCGCCTGTCTGCACATTTTCGAAAGTCACCTACTGCTTCAGCCGGCCTTGCCGGCTTTCAGCGCCGTTTGCATCTTCCGGCTCACAGACTGGTGTGTGATGTCCCCACGCGTTGGAATTCAACTCTGCACATGTTGGTCAGGATATGTGAGCAGAAGAGGGCAGTTGTTGAGTACCTGCATCACCTAAGCCGTCGGGAAATGGGTCAAACTCCACACATAACACCTGAGGAGTGGAGATGGATGTCAGACCTATGTACCATCCTCCAAAACTTTGAGGACTCCACCAAGATGGTGAGTGGTGATGACGCCTGTGACGACATGGACTCTCATGGGTTAACGTTTCTTAAAATCCAGCCAGACAGCATGATAGATTGTCTATAGATGGGGGAGAAGTCCCTCATTGTTTTTACAAGACTCTTGTTGACTCAATGTAATTGTGTTGGCCACTGAAAGCTAGACTATTGTTCTCCAGACATTTCCAGTAACCATTGTATTGTAGTTGTGTATTGATAATGTAATTACCTTAGTAGCCATTGTCTAGTCAGTGGCTCCCAGTTTACATGTACACCCTCAGCCTTTCTAAGCACATCATTTGAATGAGCATTGTCCATGTAGCTTGAAATTCGTCCAATGGGAGAAGCAATCTTGTCCAACCAATGGATGAGGACGCAGTGTGTCCAGGGGGAGGGCTGTGGCTATAAGAGAGGACTTCTTTAAGCCACAGGTTGTTGATGGTTGTTGGATTGAGTCTAAGCTCTTTGGAGCTGACTGGAGGATCAGGACATCTTATGGCTTCAATCTAGGGACTCCGGATCCGGTTGGAGACCATATCCACAGCCTAGGGATTTCGACTCCGGCTGCCAGGATTGTAACATCAAACCAGGACTACCTAAGGAGGACACTCAGGTTGGGACAGTTCAGTTACCTGTTACAGACTTTGCAGACCTCAGACAGCTTGGAACCTGTGAGGCATGGACATTCTAAATCCCTGGTGAGCCAGCGGAAGGGTGAGACTCTGTTGCCTGTTACATTTGTGTGTTTTGCTAGTTATGCGTTATGTGCCGTTAATTGTTTGGGGATCCAATAAAGTCTAATTATTGTGGTTCCCTCACCCTGTGTTGTCTGAGTAATGTTACGCCCACGGTTAGGGAGGCCGGCGTTCAGTTGGGATGAGCCCTGAGCCACGCTGTCTTTCTAAAGGCGGCGGGTTTTAGTGGACGAGAACGCCCACTGAGCCCCGTGTCTCCACAATTGGTGGCAGCAGTGGGATACTACTCAGCCTGGTTTACCCAGGGGAGCTGCAGTGGACTGGTGTTTTCGGACACCGTCCAGGGCTCAACAACCAGGGAGGCACATAAGCATACCCAGCAGGCCATAGGGGAGGCATTCAGGTTTCGGACGCTGCCATGTCCAACCCCACCAGCTCAGCCATGGGACAAGGACCAGAGAGGAGTTACGACCGCAGCAGTAAATGGATGCTACAGGATCTGTGCCAGATGCGAAAGATTGACTACAGGAACACTGACACTCGGTCAGACTTGATCCGGAAATTAGTCTGTTGGGATGCCCAGAATGATGCAGAGGATGATGAGGACACTGCCGTTGTGGTATCAGAGGAGGTAAACCCTGTATCTCATCCTAGATCCAGTGACAGTCTGGAAACAAACCAAACCCAAGCAGACCGAGTCAAGGAATTGTTTACTGCATTGGGGCCTGAAGCTTCAAGGGAAGAGAGGGCTGGTGTTCTGCAATTTGTGTTTGGATTTCCAATTTCCTCACCATCAGCACCTACCTCCAGGATAGACCACCACCAAGGAAGTCATCTTCGCTACAGGGATGTGCCAGTGTTTAATGATTCCAGCACTGAGATAGATGAACACTTGCAAAACTTTGAGATGCTAATGCGTATGCACCAGGTGCCCACAGATGAGTGGTCCAAATACCTGTGGACAAGCTTGCCGGTCCGGGCCCAGGAGGCTGTCCGATCACTTGGGCCTCAGGACTGCTTGGACTACGGAATTATTAAGGACACTTTGTTGGCCCTTTTTACCATAACACCCGAGAGACATCGCACTAAGTTCCGGACTATGTCTCGCCAGGGTGTCTCGTACGTCGAATTTGGCAGTCAACTCCGACGACACTGTAATCGCTGGCTCGATGGACGGGCTGCCCACTCCGCTGCTGCCCTCCGTGATGTGATAGTGCTTGAACAGCTGCTGGTGCAGATGGACCCGGAAATCCGAGAATGGGTAGCTGACAGGAAGCCCGACACCCCAGAGCAAGCAGCGCGATTGGCTGACGAATTTACAGCCAACCGACCCAGCTGGAGGCCCAATAGGTCCCTCAACCATGGATCCAAGCGACCCCCAGACTCACGTGCTGGACTAACTCGTTACCCCACAGAAGCCCCAACAAGACAAAGGTTTACCAACAGGGTGGGTGACTTGTCTAACCCACGGCGCTGTTATACGTGTGGGCGCCTTGGACACATGGCCAAAGAGTGTCTACAAAACCGGGACCCCATGCCTGGAGCCCGTCTACCAGTCAACATATGCCGAGATGAACCAACGAGACCTGAGGAATGCTACTCCCGAGAAACACCAATAGCTGAGGAAGTGGTTTATCCAGTCCACACCCTACGGCAGGCCGGACACCGTACACCAGCTAACCTCCATCCCCACATCCAGACGGTCAAGGTCGGTGATATACAGGCTCAGGGACTTCGAGACTCGGGATCTTCCATCACCCTGGTCAGCCCAGATATTGTTCCCACAGAACATCATTTACCTGGCCGCCAAGTGACCATCATCCTTGCTGGGGGCCAGCGCTCGAACATCCCTCTGGCACGAGTGCAGTTGGACTGGGGAACTGACCAAGGAGAGGTTGAAGTGGGGCTCATGGACGGCCTCCCCACCCCTGTAATTTTGGGAAATGACCTAGGACAAGGACTATCCAGCCAGTTTGTCACCGCCATCACCCGCAGCCAAGCCAAACACCATCCTGGTGCAGGTCTTTCTTCCAGCCCATCAGAGGAGAACCCAACTCCTCAATCTTCAGCCTCCTCATCAGAGCCAACAAATGTGAGTACATCAGACCCAACTGTGGCCATTGATTGGGGGGAGATAGATCGTAAAGAGTTCAGGGAAGCTCAACTGTCAGACCCCACCTTAGAGCTTATCCGTAGTGCGGCAAGCCAACCTGGGGGAGGAAATCAGGGGGAGGTATATAGATGGGAAAAAGGCCTCTTATATCGGGAGAAGCCCGCATCCTGCCCAGAAAAACCCTGGACCCGTGTACATCAGCTTGTGGTACCCCAGCCATACCGACCCCAACTGTTGCGTTTAGCTCATGATGTTCCTGCGGCTGGGCACATGGGGACCAAAAAGACTCGGGCCCGCCTGCTGCGTAGTTTTTTCTGGCCAAGGGTCACTCAAGAAGTGAAAAAATACAGAGCCTCTTGCCCAGTGTGTCAGCGTATGGGGGGAGCCCCATGCCGTGCCCCACTTCAACCCATGCCCTTGATAGGAGAACCGTTCCAGAGAGTTGCCATTGATATAGTAGGCCCCTTAGCCATCCCCAGCCGCAGTGGAAAAAGATTCATCCTCACCCTGGTAGACTTTGCCACCCGTTACCCAGAAGCCGTTGCCTTAACCTCCATAGATGCAGAGCACGTGGCTCAAGCTCTACTGGACATCTTTAGCCGGGTAGGGTTTCCACAGGAAGTATTGACTGACCAGGGGGCACAGTTCCAAAGTGAACTGATTCACACCCTGTGGGAAAAACATGGAGTCCGCCCCATGCGCACAACCCCCTACCATCCTGAAACAAATGGATTGTGTGAGCGCTTCAACAAAACGCTCAAACAGCTCATTAGCCGATATGTGGAGTCCGAGGGGGGGGACTGGGAGAAAAACTTGCAGCAGCTCCTTTTTGCTTACCGGGAGGTGCCGCAGGACACCACTGGGTTCTCTCCCTTTGAATTGCTGTACGGCCGAAAAGTACGAGGGCCCCTAGAGCTGGTACGAGAGAGTTGGGAGGGCACCTTCCCCACAGAAGAGGTTCCCATACTGGACTATGTTCAAAAGTTTAGGGAAAGGATGAGGCACCTCATGGCGTTAGCCCATGGGAATTTAGAAGTGGCTCAGGAAAGGCAAAAACGATGTTATGACCGCACTGCCCGGCCCCGAGAATTTGCCTGTGGACAGAAGGTCCTAGTACTAGTACCGGTGCGGAAAAACAAGCTGCAAGCCATGTGGGCGGGTCCATTCACCATTACTAAGAAATGTGGCAATACTGACTACACCGTGGCCCTGGATCGAGCAGGTGTTCGTGAGCGTACCTACCACATCAATAGGCTAAAAGCTTATGAGGAACGAGAAGTCCCCAATTTAGCAGTTTGCTGTCCAGAGTTAGATGATCCAGAGTTGGACCAGATCCCAGACCTATTAGTGGACTCCAAAAGGGAAATGGGGGTAAAAGATGTATCACTAGGGGAGCAGCTTTGTCCATCACAGAAGCGACAGATATCAGACATACTCGGAACATATGAAACCCTGTTCACAAGTCAGCCTGGTAGAACCCCCCTGGTCCAGCATCATGTCAATACAGGGGCAGCCACCCCACTAAGACAACCCGCCTACCGGGTGGCCCCTCCTGTGTTGGCAATGATGAAGGCCGAGGTGGATGACATGTTAAATATGGGAGTCATAGTCCCCTCCCATAGCCCATGGGCTGCCAGTGTGGTATTGGTGCCAAAAAGGACAAGAGTACTCGTTTCTGTGTGGACTATAGACGGCTCAATGAGGTCACGATTACAGATGCTTACCCCATACCCCGGGTGGATGAACTACTAGATAGGTTAGGGGGGTCTCGGTTTATATCTACCCTCGATTTGAGCAAGGGATACTGGCAGATCCCACTCACAAAAGACGCTCAAGAGAAATCGGCCTTCATAACCCCTTTTGGCCTCTTTGAGTTTACCAGCATGCCTTTTGGGATGAAAAACGCCCCAGCCACCTTCCAGAGGATGGTAGACCATTTACTAGAGGGATGTCAGGGGTATGCCCAGGCCTATTTGGATGACATCGCTATCTTCAGCGACACTTGGGAAGAGCATCTTCAGCATGTGTCCCAGGTGCTGCAGAGGGTAGCCAAAGCCCAGCTCACCATCCGACCTGACAAATGCCAAATGGGGATGGCCGAAGTGCTATACCTGGGACATCGGGTGGGAAGTGGGTGCATTCGTCCCGAACCTGCAAAAGTAGAAGCCATTATCCAGTGGCCACGCCCGGTCAATCAAAAACAGGTCCGTGCATTTCTAGGAACCGCAAACTACTATCGAAAGTTTATCCCCAATTACAGTACCATAGCAAAACCGCTCACTGACCTCACAACCAAAAGATATGCCCGTAACCTTATCTGGACCCCAGAATGTGAAACTGCGTTCCTCCAATTGAAAGACCGGCTAGCCCAAAGCCCAGTCTTGACGGCTCCTGACTTCCGTCGCAGATTCATTGTCCAAACACACGCATCGGACACAGGACTAGGAGCTGTACTTAGCCAAGTGGGGGACAACGGTGAGGAACATCCGATAGCTTACCTCTCCCGGAAACTGTTGGACCGAGAGAGGGCTTATGCCACCATAGAAAAAGAATGCCTGGCCATAGTCTGGGCCCTAAAAAAATTGCAGCCCTACCTCTATGGCAATGAGTTCACAGTCCTTACTGACCACAATCCATTGAGTTGGCTAAATCGCACTGCCGGGGACAACGGACGCTTGCTCAGGTGGAGTCTGGCATTACAATCTTACAATTTTTCCATCTCCCATAAACAAGGCAAGAACCATGGAAATGCGGATGGGCTTTCCCGACAAGAGGAGAAGGATGATCGGAAGCCTATCATGTCTGGCTAATATTAAGAAGGGGGAGGAATGTGACGACATGGACTCTCATGGGTTAACGTTTCTTAAAATCCAGCCAGACAGCATGATAGATTGTCTATAGATGGGGGAGAAGTCCCTCATTGTTTTTACAAGACTCTTGTTGACTCAATGTAATTGTGTTGGCCACTGAAAGCTAGACTATTGTTCTCCAGACATTTCCAGTAACCATTGTATTGTAGTTGTGTATTGATAATGTAATTACCTTAGTAGCCATTGTCTAGTCAGTGGCTCCCAGTTTACATGTACACCCTCAGCCTTTCTAAGCACATCATTTGAATGAGCATTGTCCATGTAGCTTGAAATTCGTCCAATGGGAGAAGCAATCTTGTCCAACCAATGGATGAGGACGCAGTGTGTCCAGGGGGAGGGCTGTGGCTATAAGAGAGGACTTCTTTAAGCCACAGGTTGTTGATGGTTGTTGGATTGAGTCTAAGCTCTTTGGAGCTGACTGGAGGATCAGGACATCTTATGGCTTCAATCTAGGGACTCCGGATCCGGTTGGAGACCATATCCACAGCCTAGGGATTTCGACTCCGGCTGCCAGGATTGTAACATCAAACCAGGACTACCTAAGGAGGACACTCAGGTTGGGACAGTTCAGTTACCTGTTACAGACTTTGCAGACCTCAGACAGCTTGGAACCTGTGAGGCATGGACATTCTAAATCCCTGGTGAGCCAGCGGAAGGGTGAGACTCTGTTGCCTGTTACATTTGTGTGTTTTGCTAGTTATGCGTTATGTGCCGTTAATTGTTTGGGGATCCAATAAAGTCTAATTATTGTGGTTCCCTCACCCTGTGTTGTCTGAGTAGTGTTACGCCCACGGTTAGGGAGGCCGGCGTTCAGTTGGGATGAGCCCTGAGCCACGCTGTCTTTCTAAAGGCGGCGGGTTTTAGTGGACGAGAGCGCCCACTGAGCCCCGTGTCTCCACAACGCCATTATTAGCGTCACCATACCGCTACTCTGCCTTCTAAAACGGTCTCTGCTGAAAAACAAACATGATGCATTGCAGGCGGAGCGCGATGAGTTGCAGCAAGAAACAGTAGTGGGTGTGGGTGATAACGCACAGCCCAGCCTCGTCTCATCACAACGTGCAGTGGAGGACTATGACGAGGAGGAGGATGAAGACATGGAGCAACTCTCCGGCCAAATTGAGGATATGACATGCACACCAGTCATATCCTCGGTTCAGCGTGGCTGGCCAGAGGACAGGGTAGATGAGGAGGAGGAGGAGGAGGACAGCATGTTCAGTCATCTTGTTGGTCAGGCTACTGAAGTCCTGGCTGTTAAGAGTCTGGCGCACATGGCTGACTTTATGGTAAGCTGCCTGTCTCGTGACCCTCGCGTTAAGAACATCTTGGCCGACAATCATTACTGGTTGGTAACACTGTTAGACCCACGCTACAAGGAGAACTTTTTGTCTCTTATTCCCGTGGAGGAGAGGTCAACCAAAATGCAGCAGTTCCGGAAGGCCATAGTCACGGAAGTAGGCAAAGCATTCCCCTCACAAAACGCTAGCGGCATAGGTCAGGAATCAGTGGACAACCGAGGCGTACAGCCGAGAGAGGCACAAGTCCAATCCGCCAGAGGTAGGGGAACAGTCTTTAAGATGTGGGACAGTTTTCTCAGCCCCTCACGTACCACAGCCCCTGAGGTGCGGGGTAGTGCCACAAGAAATCCTAAGTTTGCCCAGATGCTGAAGGAGTACCTTGCAGATCGAACAACTGTACTCCGACATTCCTCTGTGCCTTACAATTATTGGGTATCCAAGCTGGACACGTGGCATGAATTGGCTCTCAACGCCTTGGAAGTCCTGGCCTGCCCTGCTGCTAGCGTTTTGTCAGAGCGTGTTTTTAGTGCCGCAGGTGGAATCATTACAGATAAACGCACCCGCCTGTCAACTGAAAATGCTGACAGGCTGACTCTGATCAAGATGAACAAGGGTTGGATTGGGCCAGACTTCACCACACCACCAGCAAATGAGAGCGGAATTTAAAGTTTGCCATGTACCTCCACTCACCCATGGGTACACACTTCTGGACTTTGGATAATCGCTGGACTGCTCCTCCTTCTCCTCATGCGCCACCATGATGATGACCGTTACAAATTGCAATACTTAGGCCTTTGTTTCAGGTATACCCCCAGTGGTAAATTTTTTCGCCCATTCTTTGCAGAATGGACATTACAACGACAGGAGACCCGCTCCTTTGCAATGGGAACAATGTTTTGAGGCCCTCATGCACGTCCCTACCCAGGGACAACGTGGAGCCTCCCAATTTTTGGCTGCCCTGCCTAAGGGCTATACTATA
The DNA here is from genome assembly GCF_048569485.1 of Anomaloglossus baeobatrachus. Taxonomy (NCBI): domain Eukaryota; kingdom Metazoa; phylum Chordata; class Amphibia; order Anura; family Aromobatidae; genus Anomaloglossus; species Anomaloglossus baeobatrachus. Next base: position 849,197,328 of record NC_134353.1, read on the forward strand.
ATACACCCACTTCCTGACAATGGACACTTAATGTTTTGAGGCCCTCATGCACGTCTCTACCCAGGGACAACGTGGAGCCTCCCAATTTTTGGCTGCCCTGCCTAAGGGCTATACTATAATACACCCACTTCCTGACAATGGACACTTAATGTTTTGAGGCCCTCATGCACGTCTCTACCCAGGGACAACGTGGAGCCTCCCAATTTTTGGCTGCCCTGCCTAAGGGCTATACTATAATACACCCACTTCCTGACAATGGACACTTAATGTTTTGAGGCCCTCATGCACGTCTCTACCCAGGGACAACGTGGAGCCTCCCAATTTTTGGCTGCCCTGCCTAAGGGCTATACTATAATACACCCACTTCCTGACAATGGACACTTAATGTTTTGAGGCCCTCATGCACGTCTCTACCCAGGGACAACGTGGAGCCTCCCAATTTTTGGCTGCCCTGCCTAAGGGCTATACTATAATACACCCACTTCCTGACAATGGACACTTAATGTTTTGAGGCCCTCATGCACGTCTCTACCCAGGGACAACGTGGAGCCTCCCAATTTTTGGCTGCCCTGCCTAAGGGCTATACTATAATACACCCACTTCCTGACAATGGACACTTAATGTTTTGAGGCCCTCATGCACGTCTCTACCCAGGGACAACGTGGAGCCTCCCAATTTTTGGCTGCCCTGCCTAAGGGCTATACTATAATACACCCACTTCCTGACAATGGACACTTAATGTTTTGAGGCCCTCATGCACGTCTCTACCCAGGGACAACGTGGAGCCTCCCAATTTTTGGCTGCCCTGGCAAAGGGCTATACTAAAATAGACCCACTTCCTTACAATGGGCACTTCAGGTTTACAGGCCATCATGCACGTCTCTATCCAGGGACAATGTGGAGCCTCCCAATTTTTGGCTGCCCTGGCAAAGGGCTATACTAAAATAGACCCACTTCCTTACAATGGGCACTTCAGGTTTACAGGCCATCATGCACGTCTCTATCCAGGGACAACGTGGAGCCTCCCAATTTTTGGCTGCCCTGGCAAAGGGCTATACTAAAATAGACCCACTTCCTTACAATGGGCACTTCAGGTTTACAGGCCATCATGCACGTCTCTATCCAGGGACAATGTGGAGCCTCCCAATTTTTGGCTGCCCTGGCAAAGGGCTATACTAAAATAGACCCACTTCCTTACAATGGGCACTTCAGGTTTACAGGCCATCATGCACGTCTCTATCCAGGGACAACGTGGAGCCTCCCAATTTTTGGCTGCCCTGGCAAAGGGCTATACTAAAATAGACCCACTTCCTTACAATGGGCACTTCAGGTTTACAGGCCATCATGCACGTCTCTATCCAGGGACAACGTGGAGCCTCCCAATTTTTGGCTGCCCTGGCAAAGGGCTATACTAAAATAGACCCACTTCCTTACAATGGGCACTTCAGGTTTACAGGCCCTCATGCACGTCTCTATCCAGGGACAATGTGGAGCCTCCCAATTTTTGGCTGCCCTGCCTAAGGGCTATACTAAAATAGACCCACTTCCTTACAATGGGCACTTCAGGTTTACAGGCCCTCATGCACGTCTGTATGCAGGGGCATTGGTGAACCTCACAATTTTGGACTGCCCTGGCAAAGGAAAATACTACAAAGACTCACTTCCTCAAAATGGGCACATTAGACTCAAGAGGCCTTTATGTACGTCTCTTCTCAGGGACATCGGAGTGCCACACAATGTTTTCACGTAAAATCTTTCATGTATTAATCTCAAAAAGTAACATACACCAGCTCTATCTCACTATTGCGTATGTGCCCTTAACATTTCTGCCATGAAAAATCATTTTGGGGTCATTTTGGAAGGTTTTCTGGTGAGTCCGTAAAAATGGCGTGAAACGCGGACAAAATTGTTCACAGCTGTGACTTTTGAGTGATAAATGCTTCAAGGGGTCTTCCCCATGCTGTTGCCATGTCATTTGAGCACTCTTCTGAGACTTTTGTGACATTTTTAGGGTTTCTCCATGCTGCCGGGGGGTCATTTCACAAAAATACTCGGGTCTCCCATAGGATAACATTGGGCTCGTTGCTCGGCCCGAGTACACGAGTATCTTGGGAGGCTCGGCCCGAGCTTCGAGCACCCGAGCTTTTTAGTACTCGCTCATCACTAGTAATGACTCTATATAATATATGCATTTCTTTTTGTACTGAATTACTGAAATATATTAACTTTTTGATGATATTCTAATTTATTGAGATGCACTTGTATTACATTGAAGAAAAAATGAAAATAAATAAAAATGAATGAACAAATGGTCAAATGGTGTTCTGCTCTAAACTCGTCGAGTGTCATGGCGCCATCAGACCCTATTCAGACCACAGACTCTGACACGCCTCACTATACTTTCTCTGGTGCTTCTGAGTTGCACAGGCAGCTTCTGTTGTCATCCAGTTGTGTGCTTATTAGTGATCGGATTAGAGGGAGTTAATTTCGGCTGGCCTGCTGGTTATCTTGTTGATCACATATTGTGGGAGACCTATCACAGGTACCCCCTGTCTTTTTAACATGTAGGAATTTGCTTTCCTTTGCCGACTATAGCTTTCTGCTACACCGGTCTGTGTGCTGGTGTTTTCCAGCCTGGTGATTTACTGTGTGTCGCTTGGTGTGCAGTGGAATTCCTTCAGTCATCTGGTTATTTCCTCCCTGCTTTAGTTTTCCCCCTTATAACTTTTTGTCTTATTACTCTATGTGAGCGTGTTGTGTGATTGAGTCCCCCCCCCCCCCCCCCCCCCGTTTGTAATTCACTGTTGGTGTATACACGCTCTTGTCCCAGGAGGGGGTGGGTACTAGATCAAGGCTGGTCAGGAACAGGGGTAGGAAGGCGGCCCAGACACCGTCACCTTCAGACGTATCTCTGGGATCAGTGAAAGCTAGGGTCCTCCTACTCGAAGGACCAGTTTAGGAGCCCCGGTCCTCTGTTATCCTCTGCCAACCTGTGACAGCCTTTGGAGCTCATTATAACTGGGCTCATTCCACATCTGTTTTCAGCTTAGTCCTGTGTACGTTGCCTCGCCTGGAGGAGCATTGACATCAGTGAAAGCTGAAGTCTTTCTCATTTTTGCTATTGTTGTGATGCTCCCAAAGATAAAACTCACCAAACCAGTCTTCCACATCACAGGACATTAGTCAGGATTTCTTAATAAGGATTGTGTGTCCAAACTTGATTGCCGGCAAATACCCAACTGGAGCGGATGATTATGTCTTCGTCCACAACTATAACTTACGATAATCCTGCTGTGTATACAAGAATTATTACCTGCACAGATGAATGATTTTACAGCTCTTAGGAAACTTTACAGAAATAACAATAATATTAGTTTGACTGCTGCTTCAGATGTGTTCAACTAATTCCCTTCCAGCTGCTGAAGAAAAGCAAAAGAAAATCCACGTTACAGATTAAAAACAAATGTCAAATATGGATGAATAACGCTGTCCCACAGCCAAAAAGGGTCAGAGACGAAAGTTGAATTTAGCCAATTTTGTGGTGCTTAAAACAAATATGATGCTTAAATTTGCTGATTGCCCCTAATTTTCAAGATCCAGAGGAGATTGTAATTTCTTATGAATCCTTTCATACAGGCTTATAATAAAACTGCAGCTTTATTATTTCATCATCATTATTGCATTGTTAGTAGCTAGTCTATTACATCATCTATTTAGTCTATTCAGCCTTCAGTATTCTATCATCTTAGGGTGACCAATCAAACAATGCCAACTTAGATGGCTCTTCATTAGTTCGTCCAAAACAAGCCTAAAAGCCATCCTGATGCATAATGTCAATGTGGTACCTTCAATTTTGGTTGGTTCTGCCGTCCACATGAAAGGAACCTATGACCACATGAAACAGCTGCTGAGGTGCCTGATCTATGGCCAACATTTGTGGCCCCTCTGTGGTGACGTAATCTTACTTGGTCTCCAGGGTGGATACACAAAGTATTGCTACTTTCTGTGTGAGTGTGATAGTCATGTAAGAGAATATCACTACAATAAAAGAGGCTGGCCTTTCCGACATTCACATCAGCCAAGGTGTAAAAATATCCTGAATCCAGCACTTTTTGACCCACATAAAATTTTGTTATCATCGTTGCATATCACGTTGGGTCCTAGTAAAGAACTTTGGATAAAAATGTAAAAGCATTCAAGTATCTTTATTGATGAATTTCCAAGGTTGAGTGATGCAAAGATATAGGAAAGAGCCTTTATTGGACCTCAGATTCATAAGCTTCTTCAAGATGAGGAGTTTCTCCGCTTGTTGCAGGGCAAGGAAAAGGCTGCATGAGTAGCATTTGCATTAGGCTGCTTCCACACATCCGTTTTTGGCCATCCAGGCACAATCCGGCAAAAAAACTGATGCAACGGATCCGGCGAATAAACGGATCACTTGCATCCCTTTTTCCAATAGTTCTTTCAGATTTTTGACAGATCCGTTGTGATACTGAGCATGCTCAGTTCAAAAAAACGGATCCGGCGGCCGTAATCCGATCTTTGCCGTATTACGCCGGATCCGGCATCCATAGGCTTCCATTATAAAACACGCCGTATGGCGCCGGATCCGTCTTTTTTTGCCAGACACAAAAACGTTCACTCCAACGTTTCATCCGGCCTCCGGACAAGCAAATTTTGCTGGATTCGGCAAAAACTAAATGAAACGCAAGGCCATCCGGCACAATCCGACGCTAATGAAAGTCTATGGGGGAAAAAACGGATCTGGCGGCAACAGACGCCGGATCTGTTTTTTCATGTTTTTGCCGGATTGTGCCTGATGGCCAAAAACTGATGTGTGAAAGCAGCCTTAGGCTAAACTAAAAAAAAACAGATCCGGCGTCTGTTGACGCCGGATCCGTTTTTCCCCCATAGACTTTCATTAGCACCGGATTGTGCCGATGGCCTTGCGTTTCATCCATTCGGATCCGGCAAAATGTACTTGTCCGGCGGCCGGATCAAACGTTGAAGTGAACGTTTTTGTGTCCGGCAAAAAAAAACGGATTGTGCCACATCCGGCGTGTTTTATAACGGAAGGCTATGGACGCCAGATACGGCGTAATGCAGCAAAAACCGGATCCGGTCGCCAGATCCGTTTTTTTTTAACTGAGCATGCTCAGAATCACACCGGATCTGTCAAAAAACTGAAGGAACTGATGGAAAAAAACTGATGCAACTGATCCGTTTTTTCGCCGGATCCGTTGCATCAGTTTTTTCGCCGGATCGTGCCTGATGGCAAAAAACTGATGTGTGAAAGCGGCCTTAGTGGTAAAAAAAAATTTGGGGAAACTCAACAGCAGATATTTATGAAGAGTTGTTGGAAAATTTCCTCAAAAGATTTAAGGATCTTGAGTGAAAAATGTCCTTAAAGATTCATTTCTTATATTTGCATCTAGACTTTTTTTCCAACAAAATTCGGCGGAATGAGCACGGTGATAAATTTCACCAAGATATTACACCTATGGAGAAAAGATATCAAGGAAAATGGAATCCATGATTGCCTGCAGATTACTGTTGGATAATTGTAAGAGATGATCCGATGCAGGAGGACAAGAGATGAACAAAAAAAAGCCGCTGAATGAGGAGCAAATTTTGTAGAGCAATTCCTGTAACTGTTTATAACTCGCAATAATGTTTAGACAGGTTTTTGTTATTTGAAATGTTGGCAAGTTTTCCCAAATAAATAGCAGAAAATTGGCATGAAATATTCTGCATCTTTATATTTAAAAGCTAATAATGTTTCAAAGTTCTGAAACTTTTTTGCATTAATTACGTGCAGCAGTAAAAATTGTCATTGTCTGATTTGAATTCAGACTGATTTCATAACTGAACATGATCCCCTCATGATCTTCCCCAGGGCCCGCTGCACCTGTGGGGAGCGATACCATCTTTGGCTGCTAATACCATCCTGTCCCAGAGGACAGCGACAGCAGTGGCGGCTAATCCCTGGCCGCGTACCACAGGTGGGTCACGACAATCATCCTACTACAACCCTCATCATCCTCCCTCTTTATTGGTGTACACCTCGGGGCACGAAGCCGGGCAGGCTACCGCGACAACCCAGACCACCACACCAGCCCGGTTAGAGTAACTCAGGTACAAGACACGACCTGAACCCCCTGCCCCCTGGGTGCTACATTTCCATATCTATTTGGGGCTGGAAATAGGTTATCACAACATATGGTAAGGAGTGGGAAGGTTGTTCTCTGCCGCCTGGTCCCGCTCATTAACCTCCGGAGAGATAAATTGCATTTTAACCCAAAAAGGGATTTGTAGCTCTTATCAAAATAATACAATTGTACCCATAAGACCCTTATAAGCAGATGCTGAATTAATGATTATTATATTTGATGGATCTATTGGGCTTAATTCAGACATCAGTGCTTTTTCTCATACATGAAAAACAGTCCAAGTTTCAGCAGCGTTTCTTATCACATAATTTGGTCAGTGTGATCTGAGTGTCATCAATTTTTCTCAGATGAAAAAATGTACAGATGAAAGTTTCTCCACCTTCTCCTGTCAGTCTGTGAAATATGGCGGCACATTGATGCCATCTGCGTGCCCCCTTATATTTCCACTGACCCATAGATGAGTTTGATCTGAGACTCGGATCAATATCAGACATGTCTCTGTGATTTTGCATGGGCCACGCAGGCTACAAAAATACACGGAAATGTGAACAGCCCCATAGACTATAATAGAAGACCTCGAAAAAAAACCCTTCCATCTGAACGAGCCGTTACTGTAAAAGCTTTGAAGAATGCCAACGAGAAACGCTGCAAAATCCCGAGCATGAATCCCGTCTTATTAGAGATGAGTTCTGTAACAGTGAAAGTAACAGAGAATCACTTCATATGTTTACTTCCTGCAGACTTGTTCCAAGAAAAAGAGAAATCTTCATATATTGCATTGCTGGATTTCTTATCCATGCCCTGAGGATTATAGTCAGAGAATAAATGAGCGAGTTCTGAATGGCTGATGTAATTGATAACTCTGCTGGGCCGGGGCCGGAAATGGAGAACGCTCAAAAGAAAAAATGACGCAGGTAGCACATTCCTTGAGGGAAAAAATGTATCTTCAGTTTCTTGGTCATTTTTTAGCTTTGAATCTCTTATAAACCAGGTATTTATGGAATGAAAAATGTGCCAGTTCTGTTATTAATACTGTATCATGCAATCAATGCTGGAACTCACAGAGCGAATAGTGGAGAGATTCTATACATCACTGAAAGTGGGTGGATAAGAAAAAGTATCTGTGCCTCCTCCAAACAGTGCCACTCTCTTACACAGGCTGTGTCAGGAATTACAGGTCAGCTGCAATATAGACACAGCCCTTGTACAGAAGTTGTCCTATACTGCAAGAATGCAGGTCCGTTTTCTTACCACTGGCAACAATTTCACAGTTGACTGTCAACAAGCAGCGGTGTAGATATGGGGTGGCAAAGGCTGTGGTCATCCTAATCTCCAGACTTGGAGGGATCACAGTGCGCCGATACAGTTAAACCTCGCGGTAGAACATTTACCTTTAGACCTGTAGCCTGCAGAACGTAAGGTCCCAAGTAAAGTGACGCAATGACGTCATAATGCCGGGACACTGATGTTTCGGGCATGTCACCTTGTCACTTGGCTTGGGACCTGCCCTTGTCTGTCACTGGACTCACCAGGGTTAGATGAGTATATTATTTTTTTTCATGTTAATGTGCAGGCAATGATGCATTGTTGGGGCTACTAAAGAGGCCCTAATACAGTGTGGGGGCTAAAAATGAGGCCCTCATACAGAATTTGGGTTACAAAGGGGCTCTTATATTGAGTGGAGCAATAAATGGGGCCCTTATACATAACGGTGGCTACTAAGTGGTCCTTTATTCAGAGTACAAGTGACTAAGAGGGCCATCATTAAGTGTGGGGGCTAGTAAGGTGGCCATGATGCAGTATGGGGGCCATCATACAATGTGGGAGCTACTGTGGGGCCATTATAGTGTGGAAATCATGATGCAGTGTGTGGACTACTATGGGGGTCTTCATACATAGTAAGGCAACTAACAACAGGGCCCTCATACAGAGTGTGTAAAAAGAAAAAACACACACATATACCATATATTAAAAAACACGCCGAGTCATTTCCTGATTCACAAATGAATTAGTTAAAAAAAAAAATACAAACAAGTTCGACGTAGCCCAGGGAATCCGATGTAGTCCACAAATGGAAACGTGAAAAACATAAAAAGAGAAAATATAAACAATACAAAGTTCCTCATTCATCAATTTATTAGAAAGCAAATTCTATGGATCATCGTTCTGACACTCCATAGGCTTTGAGTAATTGCCATTCCTGGTGACGCCAGTGACCCCCTGATGAAGGTGACGCCGAAACGTGCGCGTCGGGGCTGGCGTCATATGTGTACACAGGTCTTCTCCTGCACAAGTAAAAACTTCCTATCTATCATGTCTTTATTTGGGCGGTCTCCCTAAAACACTTGCTCTGGATATCAGTGTATAACAAGCCATATAAGTGATACTTTATGCTGTAATTATACCATTTTTTCACAGCTTTTTTTCACAGCATATTCACAATGTATATTACAGCTACAATCACTATATATACACCAATGTAAGTGTTATTAGCAATGTATATAGTTTTGACCCCCATTAATATTAATAGTCAGCTCATTATCTTTTAAACACTACATATCCTGAATATTTATTTTTTTACATGATTGCTATTTATACTATACTTGTGAACACTTGATTCTAACTTTTATGGTATTTTATATCCTCACTTTATTTTTCACAGCTAAATAATTTTACAGCTATAGTATTTTTGTATCCAATTCAATACCTTTGCAGTGACACCTGTTCTTGACTTTTTAATATTTATACATGTGATGCCCCTGTTCTAGTTATTTTGCCAGTCGGCACTCATTAATTTTTAATCATTAATAAAATTGTTATCTTTGGCCAAATCGGTTTCTCTTAGAATTTTTTGTTCTAAAAATGGGGTGCCTTATATTATTCCCGTAGGTTGGCTACATCCATATGAAGCCACACACTATTTAAATATATGCACTTGTCATTTTATATCATAAATTTTATAGTGTTGTGCACGGTCGTGTTTTCTTTGATCATTTTCTGTAATTACTAACACCAGGGCTTGATGTCAGTCGTGTTTTTGGGCAATTTACATCTGACATGAACCCCAAATAACATTACCCTGATTGCCACCGCACCAGTGCAATCGGTAAGAGCCGAGGAGAAGTGCCAAAAGTGGAGCATCGTTCTGCTATTTTTAGGATGGGAAGGGATCAATAATAATGGAACCTCCGGGCCTGATAATATCAGCTCACGTCATTTTTTTCCATTTATTTATTAAGTTAAACAAACCCTCAAGTTGTAAAGTAAACCACATAAAAGGCACTAAACCGTGCAAATTTATAGTATGTAGAGGGCTCGTGAAATTATGTATCTGAAGGATATCTATCTATTCTATCTATCTCAGGGTTGCCAACCTACTATGCAATTTTTTCTGTACAACTGGACCAAAATTCACCGACAGTCCAAAGTTTTCATAGACATTTTGCCACGCCCTTAAGAAGGCCACGCCCCATTCAAGAAACTATGCCTCCCATAAAGGGAAGAAATGTTATTGTTCTTATGCATATCCGAAATTTTCCAGTTTCACTGTTTTGCTTTGTTTACAGCCCGTCAATGTTCTGTGATTCGCTGTGGGGGTATGTGGCGCCCCTGCGGCTTCAGGCGCCACAGGGTACTGCACCTCACCCGAGGTGCGCTATTCATTTCGGATACGGAGGAGGTCATCGACGGTAATCACCACCAACACACTCATCCAACACATAAACACGGGAGCTCTACCACTGTGACTGGGATGGCCATCATGAGGTATGGGACCTCTTGCCCACTAGTTCAGCATCCCTGGAGGCGGGACATCTGCAGGGAAAGTGAGGAGCCATCTCACACAGCAGTTACTGAGCTCGGGGCGCAGTAAGCGCCAGGTCGGACACAGAAACAGACAAGCAGAGACACGGACAGTTTGGGGCCGGGGTCTGGAGCTGGAAGCTCGACCCGGGTTCTTAGGAAAGAAGGGGAATCCCAGGGTTCATGGGGAGTGCAGAAGGCACCCTTAACCCGTTCCACAGGCCAGGAGCTGGGGTGGAGGGAAACTGTTGAAAGGTGATGCACAGAAGAAAAAACTGGCCTCGACCTCCGAAGTATCTGGGATTGGCTGAAGCCCATCACAGTGTAGCTCGGTACTACAATGGCAGTGTGCTTTCAGTGAGTAAAAGAACTTGAATTGCACCCTCTGTGTCGTCCCATCATTGCTGGCGCTCGCATTTTTTTTTCACACCTCTCTGCCATAGGAGACTACTACCACCATCATCCTCCGTGGGGCCTAGCTCTACCTGTGGAGAGCTGCAACACCCGAGCTGCATCACCATCTGCCCCAGAAGAGAGACTTCTTGCAGCAGCGACTAATAATTGGCCGCATGCCACAGGTGGCGTCACAAATAACTACTCCCATCATCCCCATCCCCATCTTTATTGACACCGCCGGGGTCACGGAACCAGGCAAGGCCACTGTGGCGACCCAGGAGAAGAACCGCGGCCCGGTGACGGGTAACCCCAGACCCGCGTCATTTACACTTTGCATAAAGAACCATATCTAGTGTAGAAATGGTAGACCTGTGTGTGTATATATGTATAATATATGTAGAGCTGTTTCTATACATAGTATACAGTGTAGAAATGTGTGTATATAAAGAATATCAAGCAGAGCTTTGTATCTATAGTATGCAATGTAGAGTTGCATGCGTATAGCTATGAGTGTAGTGTAGTGTACAGGGATTTTGTAGGGTCAGAAAAAAAATCGAGGGTCCAAGCTCCAACACATCCTGCCCTATCCACTCTCCAAACAAAACTCACATAGTGATAACTACAGAAAATTAGATAGACGTCACCTGCAGACCTATGTAAACAATATAGATAGCATGTGCACTGGCAATGTGCTGCTTGATACAAGTGCTGCAGTTTACCAGGAAATGGTCGAGTCTCGAGTCTCCTGCAGTCCTGCTTCTTCTGAAGCCAGTTGTTCATTTGCTATGGTCCTGCAGAGAGCACACAAAATAATGCAAATACATTAAATAGAGCACTTTTCGGTCACGGTATTTCGGGGCACTCCCTAGCTGAGGCAGAGTATATGGGTAAGGGCTCGCTCACATGAGGGTATAATGTGTCCGAGTGCTAACCGATGTTTTATCTGATAGTACCTGGAACAATGTTATACTATAAGGCAGATCAGATCTGTGCTTTTTTTCTCATGCCTATTCGGTAGCTGTCTGCTTTACCTTGCCTCATTATCAAAAATAGAGGGGATCTCACTCCCTTTTTTTACATTATAAATAATTAAAAAAAAAAACAAAATGGGGTCCCCCTTATTTTTCAGAACCAGCCAAAGTATAGCAGACAGCTGGGGGCTAGTATTATCAGGGTGGCAAGGGCCATAGTTTTTTGGCACTTCCCAGCCTAAAAATAACAATTCCTAGCCACTCTAGAATTGGTGCATCACATTAGATGTGCCAATTCTGATGCTTTGCTTGGCTTTTCTCAATTGTTCTGGTGTGGTGGCAATTGGGGTAATACTTGTGGGATTGATGTCAGCTGTGCATTTAGAGCTGGCATCAATCCCAGGGATTAGTAATGGATATGCGTCTAACACACACACCTCCATTAATAACCCAGAAAGTAAAAAGTTAACAAAGACACAGACACAGGTATAAAAAGTTTATTTGAATAAAGACTTCCCCATACGCCATTTTTCACCAATTTATTGCTACAAAATAAATCCTGAAAGTTTCAACATAATCCAAAGTGTAATGTCCCACGATGTCCATCGAATCCTATGGATGGAGCTGTGTTCTGAAAACTTTCTCAGAACACTGCTCGAAGTTGTGATTACTCACAAAGATCCAAATACACTCACTTATACTCACTCAACGTTGGCCGCAACACTTCAGAGGAAGAGGACAGGTTTACTATGGAGGTCCTTTTGGACAGTGATTGGTTCTTCTCTCCATCGTCCTTCTTCTGGTAAAGTTCTGTTTGTACTGTGCATGGCCGCTGCAGTCCAAACTGCACAATTTTTTTTTAAAAATCACGGCTGGTGCTGTCCGTTGCGTTCAGCAGAGAAAAGCACCGTGTTTTTACGGACTGTCAACCTGCAACTGTCAACCTGCAACCCAGATCTATCTTTCTATATAACTACATGTGCATGTCAATAAATTAGAATATCATCAAAAAGTTAATTTATTTCATTATATCAATAGAAAAAGGGAAACGCATATATTATATAGAGTCATTACACACAGAGTGATCTATTTCAAGTGTTTATTTCTGTTAATGTTGATGATTATGGCTTACAGCCAATGAAAACCTAAAAGTCATTATCTCAAAGAATTAAAATAATTACCACAAAATACCTGCAAAATCTTCGTAAGCGTTTAAAATGCTGTATCCAGGCATATTCATGGAAAGTTGAGTGGAACGAAAAAGTGTGTTAGAAAAAGGTGCACAATCAATCGCGGGATAATCGCAGCCTTGATAGGATTGTTAAGAAAAGGCCATTAAAACATTTGGGGGAGATTCACAACGAGTGGACTGCTACTGAAGTCAGTGCTTCAAGAGCCACCATACACGTAGACATATCCAGGACATGAGCTACAACTGTCACATTCTTTGTGTCAAGCCACTCATGACCAATCGACAACACCAGAAGCGTCTTACCTGGGCCAAGGGCAAAAGAACTGGACTGTACCTCAGTGGTCCAAAGTGGTGAACAAAGTAAATTTTGCATATCACTTGGAAATCAAGGTCCCAGAGTCTGGAGGAAGAGTGGAGAGGCCACAATCCAAGCTGCTTGAGGTGTAGTGTGAACTTTCCACAATCAGTGATGGTTTGGGGAGCCATGTCATCTGCTGGTGTATGTCCACTGTGTTTTATCAAGACCAAAGTCAGCACAGGCGTCTACCAGGAAATTTTTGACACACTTCATGCTTCCCTCTGCCGACAAGCTTTTTGGAGATTAGAAATTTCATTTTCCAGCAGGACTTGGCACTTGTACACACTGTCAAAAGTACCAATACCTGGTTTCATAACCACAGCATCACTGTGCTTGATTGGCCAGCAAACTCGCCTGACCTAAACCCTATAGAGAATCTATGGGGTATTGCCAAGAGGAAGATGAGAGACACCAGACCCAACATTGCAGACGAGCTGAAGGCTGCTATCAAAGCAACCTGGGCTTCCATAACACCTCAGCAGGCCCACAGGCTGATCGCCTCCATGCCATGCTGCATGGATGCAGTAATTCATAGAAAAGGAGCCCCGAACAAGTATTGAGTTCATTTATTTTTCAGTAGGCTCCAACATTTCTGAGTTTAGCTGTCAGTTTCATACGGTCTGGCAAATACCTGCGCAGTGAGAGGTCCTTCAAGGACATCACTGATCCACAGATCCAGGGGCATTAGCAGTAAAGCAAGGATCAGGGTTCGGGACACAGACCAGCCCTACAGGGTCCACACTGCCCACCATACGGACAAGGAGACTGCTACAAAAAATGGATATTCAGGCCACAAACTGCTCCACGCAACGGGGACCCAACCACAGTGAGGGTGCTGGGGACAGAGCAACAGAGTCATCAACTGGCACTGGAACTACAGGGACCTGAACCAGCCATCAAGGGTCAAGAGTGAGTAGAGACTGTTAACTACAACCCACGGTGGCCTCCCTTATTAACGGCGAAAATGTCCATCATACATCTGCCCGGGCTCAGCTCTACCTGCGGAGGGCCTACCACCATAGCTGCCATTACCACCAGCCCTAGGGGTAACCATTCAGCAGCGGCGGTTCCCGCATATTAACCGCAACCCGCAGGTGGCGTTACACCAATGACTTTCATTTCCCCCGTAAATACTCCCCATTAAAAAGCACCCAGGGCACGGGACCGGGCACCGGCCACCAAAGTGACATCCCCCAGTTATACACTGCCCGGGACCGAGTACCCCATTCCCTGGGTGACACATACACACACATACATACAGAAAAACAAAAATAACTTTTGTCCGGCTCACCTGTTCCTCAAAGGAGACTGCTTATCCAGGACCGTGCAAGGAAATGGAAGGTGGCAAGGCTCATGACATAATTTTCAAAAAAATTCCAGCAATCCAGTCCACGGAAAATGTTTCATAAAAATGTTTTTATGAAATGGAATTTTTTTGAAAATTACACACATACATACACTCAGCTTTATATATTAGATATAGGAATAGATCACTCTGTGTGTATATATATATATATATATATATATATATATATATATAATGTAAAATATCTTTCTATCATCTGTCTATATAAATAAGATTGATTGCTTTATTATTTATGACAACTAGATTTAATTTACATGGAGTATTATAGTATGTAAAAGATTATGTTAAAAACGCATTGCATGAAGACATATGGACGCATCCCCCTCGCATGACATACGGAATGAAACTCGGCCAGGTTTTCAGGGTGAATATCGGCCAAGTTGTGAGTGAACACGTAAAGGGGTTGCCCACCACTTAAGAACACCTTTTGAATCATCCCGGGGTGGTGTAAAAGTAAAAAAAGTAAGATGCTTATTTTGCAAAGAGGCACCACTCCTCTGTACTGATCACTGCGCCCCTGCTGTTCACCGGACATTAACAGGGGGAGTCATGTGAAATATGAAGACTGCAGCTGGTCAATGGCTATTGATTGGCTGCAGCTGTCACACGCTGCCCCCACCAGATGATGATGTCAGGACACTGGCAGTGGACACAGCGCTGAGTAAGGTGGAGCATGTGAAGGTCTGGGAGGTAGCTATTTTTTATTTTTAACCAGCTTGGGGCCATTGAAAAAAATTGACTCCTTAAGTAACAACCTCCTTCAATGCTAGAAAATGCAAAATGCTGATCTCAGCTCTGCTCCGCACACACCACATTAGGCCTATACTGCTCACAGTAAAGACGCTTCATTTTTCTTTTTCTCTTTATAAAGATGCTAAACAGGAATGTGTAAATGTTTGGATCTGTCTGTTCACCAGCTTCAATTGTAAAGGCCCAGTCACACACAACGACTTACCAGCGATCCCGAAAACGATGTGACCTGATAGGGATCGCTGGTAAGTCGCTGAGAGGTCGCTGTTGAGATGTCACACAGTCAGACCTTACCAACGATGCAGGAACGATACAGGTTGCAGTAGTGACCTGTATAACGATCTCAGCAGTCACTGTGACCATGTCACACAGTGTCAAACACAGCAATGTGTCCTGCCCAGCAGAACATCACCTTCAAAGAAAATGGCCTGGACCATTCTGCAACGACTAGCGATCTCACAGGAGCTGGCCTGATCGCTGGTAGGTGTCACACATAACAAGATCGCTAACGGGATCGCTACTGCGTCACAGAAACCGTGACTCAGCTGCGATCTCGCTAGCGATCTTATTATGTGTGACGGTACCTTAAGAGAAAGGGATCATTGTATATACAAGGTTTTTTAGGTATAGTTGCAAGTGATGCTATTCAGCACCTTCTCGTATGTAGGGAGTCATTCATGTGGAGACACGGGGGTCAGTGGGTGCTCTTGACCACTGGCCGGGCCGCCTTTAGAAAGACAGTATGGCCCAGGGGTCATCCTAACTGAACGCCCGACCTCCTTAACCATGGGCAGAACGCTACTCAGACAACACAGGGTGAGGGAATCACAATATTAAGACTTTATTGGATCCCCAAACAATTAACGGCACATAGCACATAACCAGCAAAACCACAGAATGGAACTGGCAACAGTTTCTCACCAGGGATTAGAATGTCCGTGCCTCAGAGCTTCCAGGGCTACTTACTCCAAACCAGCAGCACCCTGCTTCCGGCGGGCACCCACCGAGAATGGAATAACTCCAGATTTAGGAAGCTGGCTGAAGGTCGCAAAGCCTGTAGTCAGGTGACAGGATTGTCCCAAGCTGAATCCCTTCCTTAGGTAGTCCTTGATATCTCAGCCGAATCCTTGCATTCGATGCTGAAGTCCATGTAGTATTAAAATACAGGTTTGGTTATGGCTTGCAAATCGGATCCGCAGATCCTAGATTGGTATCATGTAGCAGGAATCTAGCCTGGCACTGGACAGTCCTCCTTCTTATACCCCTGAGCTCTCCATTCAGACCATTGGGGTCTTCATGATTGATGGATAAAACTGGGCGCCTATTGGCTAGACTTCAAGCCGTATACAAAATATCCCTAGTAGTAATGGTCTCTGGCAGAGACGAGGGAGAGACAGCTAGCGTTACATTGCATCTAGCAATACACATAGTAATACAATGGGAGGTTCGCATAATTGATTTGTCTGGGTATCTGACCTTCACTGGCCAAGGCAATTACAGGAGTCAACAAGAACTTTACCACTAGACTTGTCACGGGCGGAGGAGGGGACGCCGCGCTCTCCCTACTGCTCGGGTCCGGCTGCCGCGGCTGCTGCGGCCTGCTCGGTGGCTCGAGCGATGGGCCGGATCCCGGGGACTCTAGCGGCGCTCCTCGCCCGTGAGTGAAAGGGGATTGGGTTTTGGGATATAGTTTATTGTCCGTGACGCCACCCACGGTTGTGGTGATTTGTTGGCACCACCGCTGCTCTGTATGAGGATCCCGGGAATGATGATATAGAGCAGCTAGTTGTTGTGTTGCCCCTCCGTGGGTAGGGGTTGGTGATCCCGGGGCCCCGTGATGAGGTGGGAGATGCAGGGCCTGGTGGGCGCAGGGACGCGCGGGGCAGCGCTGTGCCTTGCGGCACTGTGGTACTCACTCAGCCTGAGACGATGACACAGTTCTCGGTAAAACACATGGCTGGAAAGACGGTTCCCACGGACGGCTGCACTTGCTTTCCCCAGTAGGTGACGGTCCCTCTGTCCTGCACCTGAGTTGATGTTGGTTGCGATGGGTTCCCACCGGTAACCCGCTCCCCGGCTTGGATCTGGGCCGGAGGAGCCCTACTTTGCCCGCAGGCGCTGGCCCTGAGAAACTGGTGCCCTGGCGGTGGCGGTGTCTCTCCGTTACGGTTGGACTGTTGCCTTCTATTGGGACTTGGTTGTTGGGAGACAGTCGTCCCCTTCACTGATGGATTTGGCAAATTATGGCGACTCCTAGCCTTGCCGGGATCTGAAAGGCCCCTGCCCTGGTGCTGACTGTCCTTTGTATACTGCTCCAGACCGCCGGGCCACTACCCGTCCGCTGTCCTTCCAGCAACCTTCGAGCAGTCACCCCTCCAGACAATCACCGCCGTCTGCTGACCTTGCTGTCTCTCAGCCCGGGGCACACACCCGGACTAACTTCAGGCTTTACTTCTGTCACTTTTCACTTTAGCTCCATTATTACTTCACTTCTTTCTACTTTCACTTCCTTAACTCGACTCCTTGTTTACTCCTCTCACTTCCTCCTCCAAACTCTATCTCGACTCTCCACTCTCCTAAACTGATCTGCCTGGTTCTTCCCGCCTCCAGGGCTGTGAACTCCTCGGTGGGCGGAGCCAACCGCCTGGCCCACCCCCTGGTGTGGACACCAGCCCCTGGAGGAAGGCAACAAGGATTTCTGGTTAGCTTTGGTGTTCCTAACTGGGGTGTAGGGTGTGGTGGTGTGATGACCTGTGACCCCTGGCTTGCCCAGGGCGTCACATTCCCCCTTAGCCAAATGCAGACCGTCCGCGGGCTGCCCGTCCAACACCGGTTTTATTTTCTGAAAAATATATAAAAAGATAAACGGTAACATATTTACATTTTATAACATCATCCCACAACGGGAGGCACATTTCTTTAACGTTGCAAAACGGTTTACGGTTACGGTTTCCGCTCTCTCCCACCCAAGCAACCTGGCCCTGATGCTGCCCCTAAAACCCAGGCAGCACCCCTTGACCCAAGTCCAGCACAAGTCACCCGAGCGGGATCTGTCCTTCCCCTCCAGAGGGTAGCCACCGGTCCCTGTGGTGGCTGGGCCCCAGCCGGCTCTACTGCGGGCCCTCCCTCCAACCTGCCTCTCCGGAGGCGGCAATACGGAAACGGTAACGGTAAACAACTTATTTACAAGCCACTAACGTTTGTGGTTGCCCTGCAAGTTCACGGGCTTGTCCATGGAAAGTTCTCCATGCAAACTTTTTAAACGGTCCCCTCGGGGACACGGTGCCGGCAACGGCCGGTTTTCCAAATCACGGTGAATCAGGTTACTGTTCGGTAATCATTTACTTATCATCTTTCAAACTTTTCAAACAAAAACTCACACAGACTGGTAGTCCCAACGGGGACGGTGCAACGGTGTTCCGCTGCCTTTTGCGGCTCAACAGTCCATTCTCACTCGTGGGGCTCTAGTGCCACCTTCACATGGTACACCGCTCTGGACCCCAATGGTAGCTCGCTGCAGGCGATCTTCTTCCATATACATGCGGGCATGCACATCCGCTCTACACCCCTCTCGGGCATCGATCTCTCTGCGCAGCTGCAGTTGCCGCCGCTCCCAGTCTGGAGCACTTTCTGCTTGCTCCGGTTCAGCGTGTGCAGGGGACGGACCCAGCCAGAGTCCCTCCGTGTCGGCTACGACCGGCACCTTCAGTAATAAGGGACCCCGCTGTGACATGGCCTGCTCTGCCTCCTGGCAGCTGCATCCCCGCCGTGCCTCCGGTGCATCTTTGCTGACGGCCTCAGCCTCCGGCTTCTTCCATTGAAGCGGATCAGGGTGGTCACGATCTTCTGCTGCAGGTCTGTCCGCCGGGGCGGATTGGCAGGGTACCGCTACCGGTGGTGGTGGTAGCGGGCCTAGTGGCGGGGCAGCAGCAGCCAACACGGGTAGCGGGGGAGGTAGCAGGGCGAGCGGGTATGGACCGGGTCCCTCAGCCGCGATGACCGACCCACTAGGGGCACAGGGGCGTGGGTCACTTACCCTCCCTTCCAAGACTCCCTCCACCTCGCGTCTCCGTATGGCCGCCACCACTTCCGCCATGTCCGCCTCCCACTCCTCCATGAGGAGCTGCATGCGGACCTGCAGACGGCTGCTTAGCTGGACGGTCCGGACTTCCACCCACGCTGCGGGGCCAGGCTCGGGGACCACGGTGTTGTCGGTCGGACTCAGCATCTTTAGCAGCGGCCCCTTCCAGGAACCAGTCAATGGCCGCAGGGTCCTGGCGTCCCTGCTTCTATAGCCGCGGCTACATGCGACCAGTCGCCATTTCGTCCCCCTTAGCTTCTTTCCGGCCCCTCCTCTATTGGGGCGGGGTTTTGGTCTTCGCGCCTCTGCTACTCGAGAAGACGCTCGAGCGGGAACTTTTCGCGCCAAAGATGGCGACTTCTGAAATTTTTCAGCCGGATACCTCCGGCGGCCACAAGGCGCACCTCTACCCAACGGCAGAGCGGTAAGATCCTGTTCGTGACGCCAAGTTGTCGCGGGCGGAGGAGGGGACGCTGCGCTCTCCCTACTGCTCGGGTCTGGCTGCCGCGGCTGCTGCGGCCTGCTCGGTGGCTCGAGCGATGGGCCGGATCCCGGGGACTCTAGCGGCGCTCCTCGCCCGTAAGTGAAAGGGGATTGGGTTTTGGGATATAGTTTATTGTCCGTGACGCCACCCACGGTTGTGGTGATTTGTTGGCACCACCGCTGCTCTGTATGAGGATCCCGGGAATGATGATATAGAGCAGCTAGTTGTTGTGTTGCCCCTCCGTGGGTAGGGGTTGGTGATCCCGGGGCCCCGTAATGAGGTGGGAGATGCAGGGCCTGGTGGGCGCAGGGACGCGGGGGCAGCGCTGTGCCTTGCGGCACTGTGGTACTCACTCAGCCTGAGACGATGACACAGTTCTCGGTAAAAGACACAGCTGGAAAGACGGTTCCCACGGACGGCTGCACTTGCTTTCCCCAGTAGGTGATGGTCCCTCTGTCCTGCACCTGAGTTGATGTTGGTTGCGATGGGTTCCCACCGGTAACCCGCTCCCCATCTTGGATCTGGGCCGGAGGAGCCCTACTTTGCCCGCAGGCGCTGGCCTTGAGAAACTGGTGCCCTGGCGGTGGCGGTGTCTCTCCGTTACGGTTGGACTGTTGCCTTCTATCGGGTTGTTGGGAGACAGTCGTCCCCTTCACTGACGGATTTGGCAAATTATGGCGACTCCTAGCCTTGCCGGGATCCGAAAGGCCCCTGCCCTGGTGCTGACTGTCCTTTGTATACTGCTCCAGACCGCCGGGCCACTACCCATCTGCGGTCCTTCCAGCAACCTCCGAGCAGTCACCCCTCCAGACAATCACCGCCGTCTGCTGACCTTGCTGTCTCTCAGCCCGGGGCACACACCCGGACTAACTTCAGGCTTTACTTCTGTCACTTTTCACTTTAGATCCATTACTACTTCACTTCTTTCTACTTTCACTTCCTTAACTCGACTCCTTGTTTACTCCTCTCACTTCCTCCTCCAAACTCTATCTCGACTCTCCACTCTCCTAAACTGATCTGCCTGGTTCTTCCCGCCTCCAGGGCTGTGAACTCCTCGGTGGGCGGAGCCAACCGCCTGGCCCACCACCTGGTGTGGACACCAGCCCCTGGAGGAAGGCAACAAGGATTTCTTGTTAGCTTTGGTGTTCCTAACTGGGGTGTAGGGTGTGGTGGTGTGATGACCTGTGACCCCTGGCTTGCCCAGGGCGTCACAGACTGCTAAAGGTACTGTCACACTAAGCGACGCTCCAGCGATCCCACCAGCAACCTGACCTGGCAGGGATCGCTGGAGCGTCGCTACACGGGTTGCTGGTGAGCTGTTAAACAGGCAGATCTCACCAGCAACCAGTGACCAGCCCCCATCTAGCAGCGACGCGTGGAAGCGATGCTGCGCTTGGTAACTAAGGTAAATATCGGGTAACCAACCCGATATTTACCTTGGTTACCAGCGCACACCGCTTAGCGCTGGCTCCCTGCACTCCTAGCCAGAGTACACATCGGGTTAATTACCCGATGTGTAGTCTGGCTATGTGTGCAGGGAGCAGGGAGCTGGCACTGACAGCGTGAGAGCGGCGGACGCTGGTATTGAAGGTAGATATCGGGTAACCAAGGAAAGGGCTTCTTGGTTACCCGATATTTACATTGGTTACCAGTGTCCACAGAAGCCGGCTCCTGCTGCCTGCCCATTCAGTTGTTGCTCTCTCGCTGTCACACACAGCGATGTGTGCTTCACAGCGGGACAGCAACAACTAAAAAATGGTCCAGGACATTCAGCAACAACCAGCGACCTCACAGCAGGGGCCAGGTTGTTGCTGGATGTCACACACAGCAGCATCGCTAGCAACATTGCTGTTGCGTCACAAAAGTCGTGCCTCAGCAGCGATGTTGCTAGCGATATTGTTTAGTGAGACGTGGCCTTAAGAGTCTTGTAGAAACAATCAGGGGCTTATCCCCAGTTTATAAACAAACTATCATCATCTCTGGCTGAATTTTAAGAAACTTAACCCATGCTAGGCACTGACAGAGTCAATGTCGTCACAATTCACAAGTTCAAATAAAACAGTAATGAGATCTGTGGCTCCCAAAAATATAAGTCTATTAAGAGAGATATAAATGTATGCAACTCTATGCCTTTATCTATTGACTTTACTGTAAGAAACAAGTTTTGTGGGGTTTTTTGGTGGTTCTAAAGAGGACAGTGCCCCATATGTTAGTATTAAAAAAAATAAACAAAATAAAAACAAGAGTAAAGCATCCAAAAATCAAAATTGAAGACAAAATATGTCAAACATAAAAATATGCCGAAAGACACTGCAATATGTGTACACCAGGAAATTCTGTGCATACTGGCAAAATGTTCGGGACCTCTTGAGACTCCACCCAGGCTCCACCCCTGCTCTGCCTCCAGCACTTCAACCTTCCACAGTCCCACCACCACTCTTGGAAAAACTCCACTTCTGCACTACATCTTCACCAATCACATATCACCAGTTTCCATCAAATACCATCTGCTGGCTGAATATATATGTAGATATTTAGACATATTATACTACAGGCTGCTGGCTGTGTGTGTTTGTATTTATTATATATTATATATATATATATATATATATATATATATTATATATATATATATATATATATATATAAAAATGTGCCGCCCCCGTGTCAGCAGCTGAGCTGCTCAGATGCGGTTTCGCAGTGGCCCGAGGGTCTTCGGACCCGGGGGTCGTGCGGCCTCTCAAATGAAGGGGGGTATTTACAAGGGATTATAGAGTTCGTCACGCCACCCTCGGTGTGTGGTAATTAGGGGTACCACCGCTGCAGTTGGGAGTACCTGGGGATGATGAAACGGGGCAGCTAGGTGTTAGAACTCTCCATGGGTAGGGGGGAATGCCCCAGGACTCGGTGTGGGGATAAGGCCGTGGGATGCAGGGATCACTCTTGTACTCACTCAGTCCATTAAGCAGACACCGACAACTGGATAAACCAAGTCTCTGGACACCACTGCCGCTGAGGGGATCTAGTTTGGGTCCCGTCCCCAAAGGTGCTGCCTGGTGATCCGTTACTTGCTTCCTGGCACTAAGTTCACTTCTCTGGTGGTCCCTGTAGTGTGAAACTTGCCAGGTCCCGCTCCCAACTGTGGCCAAGTGCTGGAGCTTGCTCTCCCAGGGCTCATGCTTGGGATTTTCTGGATCATTTTGGGTGGAAAATCCTATCCCCCTCGTTGCACTAGTGCCCCGATTTTGGAGCGGCTGGGAGCGAATCTTGAAGGCTCCGTTCTCCACGGGTAAATTATCGGGTTACATGCAGCTACTCCCCGACCTAGGGTCCACGTACCCCGTCGTGCCTTCGTCCCAGCCCGGTGATGGTGCACGGCCACCGGCCGTCCTGCTCAACAGACCCAGACTCCTCTAGGCCCAGACCACCGTCTGCTACCTAGACAGTTTCCTTATGGGAGTCCCCGCTCCCGACCTCCTCAGAGCTCCTCACAGCTCGAGGTCTACTTTCACCACCACTCACTACTGATTCTCTGACCTACTGACTACACTCCTCACCTCCCCTCCCTGACCCTCCAGGTGGGCGACTCTATTCCACTCAAGCCGTCCACTGGTGTGTCTGGTGGGTGTGGTGCAGGGTGTATCTAGGATTTGATTAGCTGATGTAGACAACACCATCTGGTTAGGGACCCACAACCCAGAGGGAGGTGGATACTGCACGGGAGGGCAGAATGTGCAATACCCTGTGATGACCTGATAGTCCAGGGGAGTCACATATATATATATACAGTATATATTATATATATATAATACAGACCAAAAGTTTGGACACACCTTCTCATCTCTAGAACAACTGTTAAGAGGAGATTTTGTGCAGCAGGCCTTCATCGTAAAATAGCTGCTAGGAAACCACTGCTAAGGACAGGCAACAAACAGAAGAGACTTGTTTGGGCTAAAGAACACAAGTAATGGACATTAGACCAGTGGAAATCTGTGCTTTGGTCTGATGAGTCCAAATTTGAGATCTTTGAATCCAACCACCGTGTCTTTGTAGAAAAGGTGAACGGATGGACTCTACATGCCTGGTTCCCACCGTGAAGCATGGAGGAGGAGGTGTGATGGTGTGGGGGTGCTTTGCTGGTGACACTGTTGGGGATTTAGTCAAAATTGAAGGCATTCAGAACCAGCATGGCTACCACAGCATCTTGCAGCGGCGTGCTATTCCATCCGGTTTGCGTTTAATTGGACCATCATTTATTTTTCAACAGGACAATGACCCCAATCACACCTCCAGGCTGTGTAAGGGCTATTTGACTAAGAAGGAGAGTGATGGGGTGCTACTCCAGATCACCTGGCCTCCACAGTCACCAGACCTGAACCCAATCGAGATGGTTTGGGGTGCGCTGGACCGCAGAGTGAAGGCAAAATGGCCAACAAGTGTTAAGCATCTCTAGGAACTCCTTCAAGACTGTTGGAAGACCATTTCCGGTGACTACCTCTTGAAGCTCATCAAGAGAATGCCAAGAGTGTGCAAAGCAGTAATCAAAGCAAAAGGTGGCTACTTTGAAGAACCTAGAATATAAGACATATTTTCAGTTGTTTCACACTTTTTTTTAAGTATTTCATTCCACATGTGTTAATTCATAGTTTTGATGCCTTCAATGTGAATCTACAATTTTCAGAGTCATGAAAATAAAGAAAACTCGCCCAATCTAGAAAAATACACGGCACCGAATCAATAGGTTGGATGAAGATCGAAACGCTTTCTGCATTCTCACCAAGATTAAAGCACAACCACTGGAAATCCAAGGGAATATGCTTAATCTCAGACATACTCGATAACGATAAGCTGAAACCCGACCAAGATTTAGCAAAAGAGTTCAAACTAACAAAGTCAAATAAGAAAACTTCGAAGATAATAGAAAAAATATTCATGAAACCTAGCACCACCCTCCACCTTCCAAGTAACATCACAGCTGTCTTAGAGAATCCAAATAATCAAAACACTTGGAAAACCAAATATATCTACCAAATTTATAATGAAGACACAAATCTCCTTAACTTAAAACACTTGGAAAAGTGGAAAATCAAGTTAAAAATCCCAGAAAATCAATTTGAAGAAAGATTTCAAAAGTCATTGGCCACAGTCTACAAAAATATACCTCGTGTTGCTCTTATAGAAACCAATTATAAGATAATAACCCGCTGGTATTACACACCCCATAAATTGCATTTAATTAACCCAGATACCTCAAACAAATGCTGGAGAAACTGTGGATATTCAGGCAACATAACTCACATATTTTGGTTGTGTCCAAAAACTAAGAAATTCTGGAGAGACATTCAATCACTTATAAGGTCCATTACACAGCTAGATGTAACGCTAAGTCCAGAATTAGTTCTTCTTCTCTTAAACATTGAAGCGATACCTAAACATTTTAGGCCCATAGTAATACATATTCTACTAGTGTCCACTAATCTCATTGCATCCAAATGGAAAAGTGAGAAAGCTCCTAATATTCTAGAAGCTAAGGAGAAACTAACTCTACATAAAACTTTAGAGTACTACTATGCCATAAAAAATAATACTCAAACCAAGTACCTCACCAAATGGGACCCATGGCTAGAGCCCAATCACCGCCAGACTATATAGCCCAACTGACATTAAGAAAACACTAACTATATTCGAGAAAAACAAGCTCACTAATAATTCCAGGCTTGAAGCTCTAGTCTTTGATATCTCCCTGATCTAAAACTCACTAGAATTATATGTTTCTGATCTCGCAAATTTGCTGGACTGTCTACGGAATCCATGTCAGGAAATTGTTAATTTTATTTGTTGTTTAGTTATGTTTTGCAAAAAGTTAATTCATAAGCAATTGATTTGATCAACAAAATATACTGCTTGATGTATCAACACTAACAAACTGGGGGGTCAAAATATGTGCATTTTCTTAACCTTGTTATTACTATCTATATGTCCTTAAATTTCTAACGCATGATTTCAAGATTTCTTAACTACAAAACCTAATAAAAATCATTTGAATGAAAATAAAGAAAACTCATTCAATGAAAAGGTGTGTCCAAACTTTTGGTCTGTACTGTGTATATGTATTATATATTTTATATATATATATATATATATATATATATATATATATATATACATATATATATATATATATATATATATATATATATATATATATTATATATACTGTATATACATTGTGTGCAGAATTATTAGGCAAGTTGTATTTTTGAGGATTTGTTTTATTATTGATCAGCATTATGTTCTCAATCAACCCCAAAGACTTATAAATATCAAAGCTTAAGATATTTGGAAGTTGGAGTGTTTTTTTTTTAGATTTGGCTATCTTAGGGGGATATTTGTTTTTGCAGGTAACTTACTGTGCAGAATTATTAGGCAACTTAATAAAAACCAAATATATTCCCATCTCACTTGTTTATTTTCACCAGGTAAACCAATATAACTGCACAAAATTTAGAAATAAACATTTCTGACATGCAAAAACAAAACCCAAAAAAATTAGTGACCAATATAGCCACCTTTCTTTATGATGACACTCAACAGCCTACCAATCATAGATTCTGTCATTGCTTGATCTGTTTAGGATCAACATTGTGTGCAGCAGCCACCACAGACTCCCAGACACTGATCCGAGAGGTGCACTGTTTTCCCTCCCTGTAGATCTCACATTTTATGAGGGACCACAGGTTCTCTATGGGGTTCAGATCAAGTGAACAAGGGGGCCATGTCATTATTTTTTCATCTTTTAGACCTTTACTGGCCAGCCATGCTGTGGAGTAGTTGGATGCATGTGATGGAGCATTGTCCTGCATGAAAATCATGTTCTTCTTGAACGATACCGAGTTCTTCCTGTTCTACTGCTTGAAGAAGTTGTCTTCCAGAAACTGGCAGTAGGTCTGGGAGTTGAATTTCACTCCATCCTCAACCCGAAAAGGTCCCACAAGTTCATCTTTGATGATCCCAGCCCATACCAGTACCCCACCTCCACCTTGCTGGCGTCTGAGTCGGAGTGGAGCTCTCTGCCCTTTACTGATCCAGTCTCTGGCTCATCCATCTGTCCCATCAAGAGTCACTCTCATTTCATCAGTCCATAAAACCTTTGAAAAATCAGTCTTAGGCCTTGTGCGCACTGGGAAATGGAATTTTCTTGTGAAAATTCCGCATGCTCTCAAAGATTACCGCACCCGCGGTAAAAAACCGCGGGGAAACCGCACCCGAAAACCGCAATGCGGTTTGCTGCGGTTTTACCGCGGTATTATTCGCGGTATTGCCGCGGTTTTGCCGCGTGCGGGTTGGGATGTGCTTTATTGCATTCAATGCAATAAAGCACATTGAAGAAAAAAAAAAAAAAAAAAAAGTCATTTAATTCTGAGATAGTAGATAGACAGAAGAATAGATAGAGGGATAGATAGAGGGATAGATAGAGGACAGATCGCTGCATTTCCCACGGTCGGCAGTGAGTTCACATTACCGGCCGTGGGAAATGACCGGTAATTACCTCTGCTGTCTGCTGCTTTCATTCAGCGCTGTGTCTGTGACAGTCGCGGCTGGATGGAAGCAGCGCAGGACCTGTGGATTACGCCGGAGCGGTGGATTACGCCGGAGCTTTGGTGCGGGAGGGGTTAATAAAATGGTGAACGAGGCTTGTTTGTTTTATTTAAAATAAAGGATTTTTCTGTGTGTGTGTTTTTTCACTTTACTTACGGGTTGATCATGTCAGCTGTCACATAGACGCTGCCATGATCAAGCCTGGAGTTAATGGCGGTAGTCCCCCACCATCATTAACCCCTTGTATTACCTTGCTGCCACTGCTACACGGTGGCAAGAAGAGCCGAGGACACGCCGGTATTGCCGCATAATGCATGCGACAGTGCCGGGGCAGCTGCGGCTGATATTCTCGGCTGCGGGAGGGGGAGTGAGGTGGGGGGCATTATCCCTGCCCCTCTCCCTCCCCAGCCTGAGAATACCGGGCCGCCGCTGTGTGCTTACCTCGGCTGGAAGGTAAATATGCAGCGGAGCCCACGTTCTTTGTTTTCTATATTTCCGTTTTCTTTCTATGTGTGTTCTATGTCTGTGATGTCTGTGTCTATGTGATCTATGTCTGTGATGTCTGTGTGTGTGTGATGTGTGTGTGTTTACTCTCTGCACGGCTTCCTCTTCCTGTAATGACATCACTTCCCTGCAAAACCGCAGACAAGCGATGCACATTACCGGAGGTAAACCGCGAAATACCGCAGGGAATAACGCAGGAAAACGCAGTGAACCGCACAGAATTTGCTGCCTGCGTTATTCCCTGCGGGATTTCATGATTAACATTGGAGTCAATGGAGTGAAATCCCGCAGCGATGTGCGGAAAAGAAGTGACATGCACTTGTTTTTGCTGCGGGATTCCCGCAGCAAAACATGCAGCTGTCAAATTCCGCCTAGTGCGCACAGGATTTTTTTTCTCCATAGGATTTGCTGGTGATTCACTGCAGAAATGTTATGAACATTTTCTGCAGCGAAACATGCAGCAAATCCGCGGCAAAATCCGGTAAGTGCGCACATAGCCTTAAGATATTTCTTGGCCCTGTCTTGACGTTTTATCTTATGTTTCTTGTTCAAAGGTGGTCGTTTTTCAGCCTTCCTTACCTTGGCCATGTCCCTGAGTATGGCACACCTTGTGCTTTTTGATACTCCAGTAATGTTGCAGCTCTGAAATATGGCCAAACTGGTGGCAAATGGCATCTTGGCAGCTTCACGCTTGATTTTACACAATTCATGGGAAGTTATTTTGCGCCTTTTTTGCCCAACACACTTCTTGCGACCCTGTTGCTATTTGCCATGAAACGTTTGATTGTTCCATGATCACGCTTCAAAAGTTTGGCAATTGCTGCATCCCTCTGCAAGACATCTTACAATTTTGGACTTTTCAGAGCCCGTCAAATCTCTCTTCTGACCCATTTTGCCAAAGGAAAGGAAGTTGCCTAATAATGAAGCACACCTTATATAGGGTGTTGATGTTATTACACCGCACCCCTCCTCATTACAGAGATGCACATCACCTGATTTACTTAACTGGTAGTTGGCTCTCAAGCCTATACAGCTTGGAGTATAGGCTTGTATTAAAATTATCATGTGATCAAAATGCTCATTTGCCTAATAATTCTGCACACAGTGTATATATTATATATATGGCCAAAATTGTTAGCGCCCTTAAAGTTTTTCCAGAAAATTAAGTATTGGCCTCAGTAAATTAATAATAATACACCTTCCACACCGCCCCCCTCCATAATATCCATAATATACTCCCTACACAGCCCCTCTCCATAATGTCATCTGCTGGTGTAGGTCCTCTGTATTTTATCAAGACTAAATCAGTGGAGCTGACTACCAGGAAATTTTAGAGCACTTCATGCTTCCCTCTGCCGACAAGCTTCTTGGAAATGGAAATTTCATTTTCCAGCAGGACTTGGCACCTGTCCACACTGCCAAAAGTACCAATACCTGGTTTAATAACCACAGTATCACTGTGCTTGATTGGCCAGCAAACTTACCTGACCTAAACCCAAGAGAGAATCTATGGGGTATTGTCAAGAGGAAGATGAGAGACACCAGACCCAACAATGCAGACAAGCTGGAGGCTGCTATCAAAGCAACCAGGGCTTCCATAACACCTCAGCAGTGCCACAGGCTGATCGCCTCCATGCCACACTGCATTGATGCAGTAATTCATGCAAAAGGAGCCCCGACCAAGTACTGAGTGCACTTACTGGACAGACTTTTCAGTAGGCGCCAACATTTCTGAGTATAAAATCATTTTTTCAGTTGGTTTTATATAATATTCTCATTTTCTGAGATAATGGCGTTTGGGTTTTCATTGGCTGTAAGCCATAATCATCAACATTAACAGAAATAAACATTTGCAATAGATCCCTCTGTGTGTAATGACTCTATATAATATATAGGAATAGATCCCTCTGTGTGTAATGACTCTATATAATATATAGGAATAGATCCCTCTGTGTGTAATGACTCTATATAATATATGTGTTTCCTTTTTGTATTGAATTACTGATATAAATTCACTTTTTGATGCTATTCTAATCTATTGAGATGCACCTGTATATATCTAGCTATTTATTATCTATTATATATCTAATATCTTTCTATCATCTGTCTATATAAATAAGATTTATTTTATGACAACTAGACTTTTTTTTACATGGAGTAGTGTGTAAAAGATGATGTTAAAAACGAATTGCATAAAGACATACAGACGCAATGGCACACCTACATCGCCCTCGAACAACATACAGAATGACATTCGGACAGCTTTTCAGGATGAATATCGGCCAAGATGTGGGTGAACACTTGAAGGGGTTGTCCACCACTTAATAGCCCCCACCGCAGCCAGCACAGCGCCCCACAGCCAGCACAGCACCCGTTCTCCACCTCCTGGTAAGCTACATTTGGATTATAAGATGCACCCCTCATTTTCCTCCCAAATTTTTGAGATGAAAAGTGCATCTTATAATTCAAAAAATACAGTATGTTCCCATCCTAGTTTATTTGTCCCCATCCTGGCACATATGAAGTGATGCAGCAGCGGGTACGGCAGATACAACTGGTGCAAAATGGTGCGGCAGCGGATAAATCAGGTACTGGAACACAGACGGGTATTACTGATACAGCACACAGCAATACAGCAGAAGGCACTTAACAACTACAGGATAGACCACGTTGCTCAGGCACCTCCCATAAGGGGAGGATGACTTAAATATTTACTGGATTAGAGCCCACTACCCCTATAAGAATAGGGTATAAAAATAGGTGTGCGAACTTGTGCCCTAAGTGTTCTCCCTTGGAGCCAGCAGCAGTGATCGGGGATGGGGCAGACTCCACAGAGCAGCCAGGAGGGTGAGTGTGTCATCGTCCTCGCCGGGGAACGGGGGCAGCACAGCGCAGTATTTGGTAATTGTATTACAGTATTCCCCCTTACGCCTCTCTTTTTCAGGAATCTTTTAAAAGAGAAGAGGGGCGTTAATATTCTCCTTGGACTCTTATGATCTCTTCTCAGGACCAAAACCCTTCCAGTCCACCAAGAAGAGGGTTTTACCTTGTACCCTTTTTACAGCAAGGATGGATTTGAACTCAAAGACGTCTTCTGCACTGAGCGGAAGAGGCAAGGTACTCCTGAAGTAGCAACTCAGGATGACAGGTTTGAGGAGAGAAACATGGAATAAGTTTGGAATCCGCAAGGAGGCCAGAAGCTTCATCCTGTAGGATACAACATTGATCTGGGACCAATAAAATGGGGTCACAGCTTTTAGGACGGCATCTTGAGATGGACATAAATTTAGAAGAGAGCTTCTTCGGGCCAGAACATTATTCAGATGGAGGACTACTCCAGGGAGGACTTGGTTTCCGCCCAGAACTCGAAGCTTTGGATGAGAGAATCAACTGCAGGTTTTCCAGAGGAGATAGCAACTGTGAACAGGATTTTAGGCTGCTGTCCATACACAATACAAAATGTATAGTTAGCAGAGGACTCAATCACATGATTATTGTCAGAGTACTCCGTCCATGGAAGGAGCTTGACCCAATTGCTATGGTGTTCGTTGACGACACGCCTCAAGAAATTCGTCAGGATCTGGTTGACCCACTCCACTTGGTCATTGGACTGCGGATGGTAGGCCGATGAGAAGTCCAGGGTGATATGCAGTAGCTTACAGATAGCCCTCCAGAAAGAGATGTGAACTGAATGTCTCTATTGGACATAATGTCAAAATGTAAATCATGCAGGTGGAAAATGTGTTGAATGAAGAACTCAGCAAACCGAACAGCGGGGTGAAATGGGCCATTTTAGAAAACCTGTCCACTACCACCCAGATGATGGAGCAACCAGAGGACTTGACAGGTCAGGATGAAGTCCATCGATATGTGCGGCCATGGAGAGGGTGGCGCTGGTACGGGAAGTAGTTGCCCAGCAGGAAGCTTCTTAGGGGTCTTGTTGCGGGCATAGGGGGGACAGGCCAAGACAAACTCCACAGTGTCTTGATGCAGCGTTAGCCACCAGTAGTGCCGAGAGATTAGCAGAGTAACCTTCTTCTGGAACTTTCTTGTGTCATTACTTTT
The DNA here is from genome assembly GCF_048569485.1 of Anomaloglossus baeobatrachus. Classification (NCBI taxonomy): domain Eukaryota; kingdom Metazoa; phylum Chordata; class Amphibia; order Anura; family Aromobatidae; genus Anomaloglossus; species Anomaloglossus baeobatrachus. The sequence continues at coordinate 849,229,065 of NC_134353.1, forward strand.
ACAAACTGTCCTGGAATTTCTGGACGGTTGGCAACTTTGGGTGGGTGTCTGGATGTTATACACTTTTTGTCATGGGGCTGAATTAAAAACCGGAATTCAATGATGAAGGAGCACGTCCAAAACTTCTCCATATGGTACATAACAGGATTTTTCAGGTTATTTATATTGTTAACAAAATGATCAAATTTTTTGACACCAATAAAGTTGACAAGATCCTAAGGCCTCATTTACATGTCCATGTTTCATGTACATGTTCTCTCCGTGGTTATCAAAGGTAGAACACATACCCATTATAATCTTTGGAGCCGTTCACATTCCCGTGTGTTTGCAGAGATATTATGGAGGCCTGCCTGTTTTTGATTCATGTTATGGATCAAAATTACCAGGTCTATGGCTATGGTCTGTTTTTGAGGTCACAAAGATGCACTCAAATGCATGCATTTCCTTCCCCCAGCAAAGTCTAGGAGATTTCTAGTCTGCTGTCCGCGCAGTGCATCTTTTTTGGATGCGTTTTTGAAGATGCAGCAGGTCAGTTCTTTTTGCGTTTTTTCCAGCGTTTTTGAGCCCTTCCAGTCAATAGATTTGACTTAAATACGTGTTAGGCAAAATGCGGTAAAAACGCTGCAAAAACACGGCCAAAATGCTTAAAAACGCATGTGTTTTTTGATGCGTTTTTGCCACGGTGTGTTTTTTGGGGCCAAAAACGCTGCATCTTTGTAGTTACAAAAGATGCACTGTGTGAACATAGCATAGCAATATGGGTGCGGGAAAATCATTAATGAAACACTGCTGTCCAGGATTAGCTGTAATGTATAGGAGAAGCTGTACAATTTATTTATCATATGAGAAAATCACTGATGGTAAAAACTGAGAATGACCAAACGCTGATGACACAGGGACCAAACAGACCAGGACACTGATGACACAGGTACCAATAGATCCAGGACACTTATCACACAGGGGCCAAATGGATCCAGAAAATTGATCACACGGATCCAGGATACTGATGACACAGGGACCAAAATGGATCCAAAACACACACTGATCACTCAGGGACAAAACAGATCCAGGACACTGATCACAAAGGGAGAAAATGGATCCAGGACACCGATCACAAAGGGAGAAAACGGATTTAGAGCACTGATCACACAGGGCCAAAATGGATCCAAAACACTGATTAGTCAAGGAACAAATGGATCCAGGACACCGATGTCACGGGGACCAAACGGATCCAAAACACTGATCACACAGGGACCAAATGGACCCAAAACACTGATCACACAGTGTCCAAATGGATCCAGAAAACTGATAAAACAGGGAACAAACGGATCCAAAACACTGATCACACAGGGACCAAACAAATCCAAAACACTAATGGCACAGGGACCAAACGGATCAAAATGTCATGGCTCCACTCTGGGTTTCTCTAGTTTTTGGTCGGTTTCCCTCTTGGTTGGACCACAGCCTCCATTGTCTTCGTCCAACTGCTGAAGGCTCTGTTGTTTACATTTCTTATTCTCTGCCTTCCTGTGGCATTTCTAGTTTGGTTTGCCCAATTACATTTTGGGAGGGGCTATTTATACTCACCACTCACATGTCTCAGTGCTGGCTATATTTCTGGACGGATGTCTGGAGTTCCAGCGCCTTGGTTAAGGTTTTCTTATGGATATATTACTATTGTTATTCCCTGCAGTTTGTGTGAATTACTTTCCAGTTATCTCCTATGTTGTTTCATTTGGGTTTCGGACGGTTTTCATGTATTCGGTTTCTCTTATTCCATCATTCCTCTATGACCCGCAACACACATCTGTTTATATTTGCACGTACCGGAGACACGTACACACAGAGACCCATGTTATTCTATGGTAGATGGCACACACACGTAAAATCACACGGAACGTGTGTCCATGTGATAAGTACGTGTGTGCGCTTTTCTACAAGGATAACATGTCCGTTTTTGGCCGGCAGCACGCAGGCACGGACCCGCTTTAGTCTATGGATCCGTGCCTGCACGTACCGCACACGGAGTATCTCCGTGTTCAGCACGTTTCGTGCGTGTGCGTTTTTACACTAGCGATCTTATTTTTTGTTTTTTTTAAATTAAATTCAGTATGCTTACCTTTTTTTCTGCAGTTCTCAGTCATACTTACATTGGCGCTCGGTTTTTTTCTTCCCCCGGCTCATACCGCTCCCCGATCACCAGCGCGGCGAGGAACAGCTGTGCAGAGAATACGCGGCAACAATTACTTTGAATATGCCGGCCGCTCATTAATCAATCTCGAATTCCCTGCTTTCCCCACCCACCGGTGCCTGTGATTGGTTGCAGTCAGACACGCCCCCCACGCTGAGTGACAGCTGTCTCACTGCACCCAATCACAGCAGCCGGTGGGCGTGTCTATACTGTGCAGTAAAACAAATAAATAAATAATTTAAAAAAACTACGTGCGGTCCCCCCCATTTTAATACCAGCCAGATAAAGCCATACGGCTGAAGGCTGGTATTCTCAGGATGGGGTGCATCCCCATTTATTTACTGTAATTTACAGATTAATCATGGAAGGTATCTCGGGGAGACGCCTGACATGATTAATCTAGGACTTATTGGCAGCTATGGGCTGCCAAAAACTCCTTATTACCCCGATTTGCCAACGCACCAGGGTAAATCGGGAAGAGCCGGGTACAGTCCCAGAACTGTCGCATATAATGTATGCGGCAATTCTGGGCGGCTGCTGACTGATATTGTTAGGCTGGGGGGGCTCCCCATAACGTGGGGCTCCCCATCCTGAGAATACCAGCCTTCAGCCGTATGGCTTTATCTGGCTGGTATTAAAATTGGGGGGGACCGCACGCTGTTTTTTTTTAATTATTTATTTATTTATTTTACTGCACAGTATAGACACGCCCACCAGCTGCTGTGATTGTGTGCAGTGAGACAGCTGTCACTCAGCGTGGGGGGCGTGTCTGACTGCAACCAATCACAGGCGCCTGTGGGTGGGGAAAGCAGGGAATACGAGATTGATTAATGAGCGGCCAGCATATTCAAAGTAATTGTTGCCGCGTATTTGTCGCGGGCGGGGAGGAGGGTGTCAGCACACTACGCTCACCCCTTCTGCTCGGGTCCGGCGGCTGCTGCTCAGTGGTGGCTCGAGCTGTGCGCCGGATCCCGGGGGTTCTCGAGCGGCACTCCTCGCCCGTGAGTGAAAGGGGGGTTGTTGGGTGTGGGGATAGTTTATTGTCCGTGACGCCACCCACGGTTGTGGTGATTTCACCACCGCTGCTCAATATGGGGATCCCAGGTATGGTGATGCGGAGCAGCCAGGTGTTGTGTTGCCCCTCCGTGGGTAGGGGTTGGTGATCCCGGGGCCCGGTGATGAGATGGGAGATGCAGGGCCTGGTGGGCGCAGGGACGCGGGGGCAGCGCTGTGCCTTGCGGCACTGTGGTACTCACTCAGCCTGAGACGTTGACACAGTTTTACGGTAAACCACACGGCTGGAAAGACGGTTCCCACGGACGGCTGCACTTGCTCTTCCAGTAGGTAAAAGTGATGTCCCTCTGACCTGCACCTGATGTTTCTAAGTTGGTAGCGATGGGTCCCCACTGGTAACCCGCTCCCCGGCTTCAAGCTGGACCGGAGGAGCTCTACTTTGCCCGCAGACGCTGGCCCTGAGGAACTGGTGCCTTGGCGGTGGCGGTGTTCCTCCTTAATGGTTGGACTGTTGCCTTCAATCGGGACTTGGTTGTTGGGGGATCGACGTCCCCTTCACTGACGGATTCGGCAAATTATGGCGACTCCTAGCCTTGCCGGGGTCCGAGAGGCCCCTGCCCTGGTGCTGACTGTCCTTTGCACGCTGCTCCAGACCGCCGGGTCACTACCCATCCGCGGTCCTTCCAGGAACTCCCGAACAGTCACCCCTCTGGATAGTCACCGTCGTTGCTGACCTTGCTGACCCGGTCCTGCACACAGCTGGACCCTTCAGGCTTTCCACTCTCTTTCTTTCCTGTCACCACTCTTGCTTTCCTCCTTTACCACTTTACTTCCTTCACTTCACTCAAGCCCTGCCTGGGTTAAACTCCTCTCTAGCCCTCAGCTAGACTTCAACTGCCCGGTTTCTCCCGCCTCCAGAGCTGTGAACTCCTCGGTGGGCGGAGCCAACCGCCTGGCCCACCCCCTGGTGTGAATCATCAGCCTCTGGAGGAAGGCAACAAGGATTTTTGGTTAGCTTTGGTGTTCCTGACTGGGATGTAGGGTGTGTTGGTGCATGACCTGTGACCCAGGGCGTCACATTCCCCCTTAGCAAAATGCAGACCGTCCGCGGGCTGCCCGTCCAACACCGGTTTTATTTTTCTGCAAAATATAACATGGTAAAACAATAACATGTAAACATTTTTAATGAATCTTCCCATAACGGGAGGCACATTTCTGAAACGTTGCAAACTGTTTACGGTTACGGTTTCCGCTCTCTCCCACCCAAGCAACCTGGCCCTGATGCTGCCGCTAAAGCCCAGGCAGCACCCCTTGACCCACAGTCCAGCACAAATTACCCGAGCGGGATCTGTCCTTTCCCTCCAGAGGGTAGCCACCGGTTCCTGTGGTGGCTGGGCCCCAGCCTGCTCTGCTGAGGGCCCTCCCTCCAACCTGCCTCTCCGGAGGCGGCATTGCGGAAAACGGTAACGGCAAACAACTTATTTACAAGCCACTTAACGTTTGTGGTTGCCCTGCAAGTTCACGGGCTTGTCCATGAGCAGTTCCTCATGCAAACTTTTTAAACGGTCCCCACGGGGACAACGGTGCCGGCTCCGGCCGGTTGCAAATCAAGTAGACAATCAGGTGAAGTACTCGGTAATCATCATTTTCTTATCATCAGCAGAACTTTCAAACAAACAAACAACTCTTTACATTCCCTGGCCCCTTTTACTCACAGGACGGTCTCCCTGTACCTAAGTGGGGGTCTACCTAGGTTGGGACGGGTGGACCTCCGGGGCCCGGTGTCAGTGAGGCTAGACAGTGGGGTAGAGGGAACAATCGGTTCCTCCTCCCTGCTATAGTGTGGAGCAGGCGGAGGTATAGGGGAGCTGGGTACAGGTTCATCCCTGGGCACTGGCACTGGTTCTGGCTCACGGTTGACCGCTTCCACTACTTCATCCACGGGTTGTGGGAACAGTATCACTGGAAGAATCACCGCGCCGTTCTGTGTAGGCCAGTTTGCTGGGAAGTCACCCATTACAGTGTGGATTACCTCTGCTGCCTTCTCTGCTGGTGGAGGAACCGGTACTTCAGCCTCTGCCCTCAATGCTGGTGGGCACCTTTTTAGATGGTCCCGGGAAACTGTGGCCAGAGTGCCCCCTTGGTCACGACTGATCTGATAGGCCTTCCCATCTCCCCATTCTGTGGGTTGTATGACGTAAGGAACTTGTTCCCACTGATCATCCAGTTTGTGGGTCTTCCTCTTCCGCTTCAACACTACATCTCCTGGCTGGAAAGGACCCGCGGACGCCTTCTGATTGAACCGGTGCTCCTGCTGTTCTCGACTTCGACTGAGGTTTTTCTCCACATACTCCTGGATTTGCCGGTATTGTGCTCTTCTCCGACTTTCCCACTCCGCTGTCGAAGGGAGCGCTTCTGGGGCCTCCAACCCCATCTCCAGATCCACCGGCAGGCGGCCAGGCCAAGCCCTCATCAGATACGCTGGGGTGCACTTCGTCGAGCTAGACGGGATATTATTGTATATGTCGACCAAGTCAGGTAACATTTCCGGCCACAGGTTCCGTTCTTCCAGTGGTAGCGTCTTGAGGAGCCCCAGGACCAAGTGGTTCATTTTCTCACACATGCCGTTGGTCTGGGCGTGGTAAGGAGTGGTCCGGATCTTCTTGCAGCCGTACAACTGGCAGAATTCGTGGAACACCTCTGCTTCAAAGGCCGGGCCTTGGTCAGTCAGCACCTTTTCTGGGTATCCATGGGGTCGGCAAAAATAAGCCTGGAACGCTCGAGCAGCAGTTCGACCAGTTAGGTCCTTAACGGGGACTACCACCATAAATCTTGAGTAGTGGTCTACAATGGTCAATGCGTAGGTGTACCCACTTCGGCTGGGGGTGAGCTTGACATGGTCTAGGGCGACCAGCTCCAGCGGCTGATGGGTGACTATTGGGTGTAGGGGCGCCCTCTGGCTAGTCTCGTCCTTTCTCCTCAGCGTACAAGGACCACACTCTCGGCACCAGGCTTCCACCGATTCACGCATCCCACTCCAATAGGACCGCTCCCTCAACAGCATCTCCAGCTTCTTCCACCCGAAGTGCCCAGCACCATCATGGTATGCCCGCAGGACAGTAGCCACGTCAGCCTGAGGAACGACCAACTGGCATATTTTCTCATGGGTCTTCGGGTTGATCAGTTCACGGTACAGCCTCCCTTGGTGTAGGTAAAGCCGTTTCCGTTCCTTCCACAAGCGTTGTGCTTCGGCTGGAGCGGCAGGGTCTATTCCCACAGCACCCTGTTCCACCAGAGTCTTGACGAGGCGAACAGCCGGCGCCTGGTTCTGAGCTTCCTGCCACTCTTGACTGGGCCGTGGGTCCAGATCCACCCGTTGCTGATGTACTTGTACCCTCTCAGTAGGCGGCTGGTGAAACGCAGGCAACTCGATCTCCTCGAGGTCGTCATCCTCGCACCCCTCTTCTAACACATGGGGCATTCGGGAGAGTGCATCAGCATTTATGTTGACACGACCGGCTCGGTACTTTATGGTGAAATCAAAGTTTTCATGTATTCTTTAGTAAGATGTCTCTAGTAGAGGGGCTACAAGAACACTAAACTTCAGGAAAGCAAATTTTAAACGGTTGAGAGATGATCTTAGTGCAATAAACTGGGATGATGTACTAAGTAATAAAAGTACACAAAGCAAATGGGAGACTTTTATGAGCATCCTGAATTGGGCTTGTGCAGAAAATATACCCTATGGGAACAAACATGCTAGAAATAGGAGGAAACCCCTATGGCTAAATAGAGCTGTAAGGGAAGCAATAAAAGAAAAACAGAAAGCCTTAAAAGAATTAAAGAGGGTAGGTAGTGATGAGGCATTATATAATTATAGAAAATTAAATAAAATATGTAAAAAGCAAATTAAGTTAGCTAAGTTTGAGACAGAGAGACTCATTGCGAGAGAAAGTAAAAATAATCCTAAAATATTCTTTAACTACATAAACAGTAAAAAACTGAAAAGCGATAGTTTTGGCCCCCTTAAAAATAGTCTTGGTGAAATGGTGGAAGGGGATGAGGGTAAAGCCAACCTGCTGAATGACTTTTTTTCTACGGTTTTTATACAAGAAAATGCCATGGCAGATGACATGACCAGTGATACCATAAATTCACCCTTGAATATTACCTGCTTAACCCAGCAGGAAGTACGCCGCCGCCTCGAAATCACTAAGGTTGACAAATCTCCGGGCCCGGATGGCATCCACCCCAGAGTACTACAGGAATTGAGTTCTGTGATAGATAGACCATTATTTTTAATCTTCTCAGATTCCTTAATAACAGGGTCAGTACCGCAGGACTGGCGCATAGCAAATGTGGTGCCAATATTCAAAAAGGGGACAAAAACTGAGCCGGGAAATTATAGGCCGGTAAGTTTAACCTCTACGGTTGGTAAAATCCTTGAGGGTTTCTTGAGAGATGCTATACTGGAGTATCTCAAGAAAAATAACCTTATGACAGAGTATCAACATGGGTTTATGAGGGATCGATCCTGTCAAACTAATTTGATCAGCTTCTATGAAGAGGTAAGTTCAAGCCTGGACCAGGGAAATGCAGTGGATGTTGTGTATATGGACTTTTCAAAAGCTTTTGATACGGTGCCACACAAAAGGTTGGTACATAAAATGAGAATAATGGGGATCGGGGAAAATATGTGTAACTGGGTTAAAAACTGGCTCAGTGATAGGAAACAAAGGGTGGTTATTAATGGTACGTACTCGGACTGGGTCTCAGTTCATAGTGGGGTACCACAGGGGTCAGTATTGGGCCCGCTTCTTTTCAACATATTTATAAATGACCTTGTTGGGGGCATGCGGAGTAGAATTTCAATATTTGCAGATGATACTAAACTCTGCAGGGTAATCAATACAGAGGAGGATAATTTTATATTACAGGGAGATTTGTGTAAATTGGAGGATTGGGCTGAGAAGTGGCAATTGAAGTTTAATGTAGATAAATGTAAGGTCATGCACTTGGGTAGAGGAAATAACATTTATGATTATGTACTTAATTGTAGAACACTGGGTAAAACAGACACAGAAAAAGACTTGGGTGTATGGGTGGATGGTAAACTTCACTTTAGTGGACAGTGTCAGGCAGCTGCTGCCAGGGCTAATAAAATAATGGGATGTATTAAAAGAGGTATAAGTGTTCATGAAAAAAATATAGTTCTACCTCTGTACAAGTCACTAGTGCGACCGCACTTAGAATACTGTGTACAATTCTGGTCACCGATATATAAGAAGGACATAGCTGAACTGGAGAGGGTGCAGAGAAGAGCGACCAAGATTATTAGAGGAATGGGTGGGCTGCAATACCAAGACAGGTTATTAAACTTGGGGTTATTTAGTTTGGAAAAACGAAGGCTTAGGGGGGATCTAATCACAATGTATAAATATATGAGGGGACAGTACAGAGACCTTTCCAAAGATCTTTTTACACCTAGGCCTGCGACTGGAACACGGGGGCATCCGCTACGTCTTGAGGAAAGAAGGTTTAATCATAATCACAGACGAGGATTCTTTACTGTACGAGCAGTGAGACTGTGGAACTCTCTGCCGCATGATGTTGTAATGAGTGATTCACTACTAACATTTAAGCAGAGCCTGGATGCCTTTCTTGAAAAATTTAATATTACCAGTTATGTATATTATATTTTATGACAGGGTATTGATCCAGGGAACTAGTCTGATTGCCGGATGTGGAGTCAGGAAGGAAATTTTTCCCCATTGGAACTTGTTTGCCACATTGGGGTTTTTTTTGCCTTCCTCTGGATCAACATGTTAGGCTACGGGTTGAACTAGATGGACTTAGAGTCTCCCTTCAACCTTAAAAACTATGATACTATGATGATGATAGTTGGCTAGCCGGGCTACCCACCGCTACTCCAGCGCGCCCAACTTGGCCGTGTTCAGGTGAGTCAGCGGATTGTTGTCCGTAAACGTGGTGAATTTTGCTGCCGCCAAGTAGTGGTGGAACCGCTCCGTGATAGCCCATACCAACGCCAAGAGCTCGAGCTTGAAGGAGCTGTAGTTCTCAGGGTTCCTTTCAGTCGGCCGGAGTTTTCGGCTAGCATAGGCGATCACCTTCTGCTTTCCATCCTCGACCTGGGATAGGACTGCTCCTAGTCCCACGTTACTGGCGTCTGTGTGGAGGATGAACGGGCGCCCATAATCAGGGTACGCCAGGACCTCTTCTCCGGTCAAGGCCGCCTTCAACTGGCAAAAAGATTCCTCATGCTTGTCCTCCCACAACAGTGGGGCTCCAATGGGTCTACCACCTTTGGTCTGTCCCACGAGGAGATCCTGCATGGGGGCAGCCATCTTCGTGTACCCCTTTATAAAGCGCCGGTAGTACCCCACCAGGCCCAGAAACTGCCTTACGTCCCTCACTGTGGTTGGTCTCGGCCAGCTCTGGATGGCAGTAATCTTCTCAGGGTCGGGGGCGACACCGTCTGCACTCACCACGTGCCCTAGGTACTGCACCCTGGGTTTCAGCAGGTGACACTTAGAAGGCGTCAATTTCATCCCGTACTTGGCAAGGGATGCGAACACCTCGGCCAGGTGCTCCAGATAGGCTTCGTACGTCTGGGAATAAACAATCACATCATCCAAGTACAACAGGACGGTCTCGAAGTTTAGATGTCCCAGACAGCACTCCATCAGCCGTTGGAAGGTTCCGGGGGCATTGCACAGCCCGAACGGCATACTATTGAATTCGCAGAGCCCCATCGGGGTGGTGAAGGCGGTCTTCTCCCGGTCCTCTGGGGCCACGGCCACTTGCCAGTACCCGCTGGTGAGATCAAGGGTAGAGAAGTAGTTTGCAGTTCTCAGTGCAGCCAAAGACTCTTCGATACGAGGCAGTGGTTAGGCATCTTTATGGGTTATTTGATTAATCTTCCGGTAGTCCACACACATCCGCATGGTACCATTCTTCTTCTTGACCAGTACCAACGGAGCGGCCCAGGGACTACAGCTGTCCCGAATAACCCCTGCCTCCTTCATATTCCTCAACATATCTTTGGCACACTGGTAATGTGCAGGGGGATTAGGTCTATACCTCTCTTTGATAGGGGGATGTTCCCCGGTGGGAATGTGGTGTTGGACCCCTTTGATCTGCCCAAAGTCTAGGGGATGCTTACTGAAAACCTGTTCGTACTCCTGCACCACCCTGTATACCCCTGCCCTGTGATGTGTAGGGGTATCATCAGTGCCTACATGTAGCTGTTGGTGCCACTCCTTTGTCTCCCCCTGGTGTGGGGAAGTGCTAGTGGTAGGTGGGAGTGTTGATGGACTGGCTTCATGGATAGTGTGAGGGTCCAGGGTGAGCAGCTTGGCAATGGTGGCATACCGGGGAAGCCTGACTTCTTCCTCTCCACAGTTCAACACTCTCACAGGCACTCTCCCTTTCTTCACATCCACCACCCCTCGGGCGGCCATTACAGTGGGCCAATGCTCAGAGGGTATGGGCTCCATCATGGCCGGGTAATCACGCCCCTGTGGCCCTACTGCTGCCCTACACCAAATCATCATCTCACTCCTAGGGGGCACAGTCAACGGAGCTACATCCATTACTCTCACTCCACCAATCTCCCCTCCTGTTGAGCTTACATGCTGGCGGTACATCAGAGCCCGGATCTCACGCTGCACAGCTCTCTGCCGGCTTCCTGCTGCTGTGGCGGCCAGCTGTTGTAATAGGGTCAACACATCAGTCATACAGTGCTCCATCACATTGGTTCCTAGCACTATCTTCGGGTTATGATCACTGGGTTCATTCATGATCACAATCATACCCTAATGTTCTAGTTCAGCTTGCCCCACAGTCATAGCCACTTGTTTATACCCCACTTGGGTCAATGGAAGTCCATTGGCAGCAATCAGTGTTATACTAGTATCTGGGGGTGCCAGTTCGTCCGTTCCCCAATACCGCTGATACAACGTGTATGGTATGGTGGTTACCTGTGATCCAGTGTCCAAGAGAGCCATCACCGGTATACCGTCCACAGCCACGGGGATGATGGGTCGGGCCCCGATATATCGATCTCGCCAGTCCGGGGGGCCACGATGTTCTACTCCTGAGGATTGGCCCGGGGCCCCAGGGGTTGCTCGTTTAACGGGCACTGTCGGAAGTAGTGACCAGGCTTACGGCACTTGTAGCAGATTGGAGGTCTGCTCCGCGGGTTATTAGCACTTCTCCGCTGCATCCAGGGAACATCCTCTGGGCTGTCAGCAAGCTGTATCTGTGCTGGAGGCTGAGATCTGGTCAGAGGTTGTAGTGCAGCAAGGATCTTGGCAAGGTCTCCGTCCATGCGACGGACCTGGGCTGCCAGTTCTTCCACTGTACTGCTTGGGGCTGTAGGTATTGGAGAGGTTGGTAGGGCAGGGGCCGCCACAACGGGGGCCGTCTCGACGGGCCACGGGGCAGGTTCCCGAACTTCTGCAGTTGGGGGCTGTAGCGCTTTAATGGCCCGTTCCTTTAACACAGCAAAGTCCACATCAGGGTGTTCCAGGGCCCACAGCCGGAGTTGTTTACGATCCTCAGGGGACCTCATCCCCTGCGCAAATTGCTCTATCAACATCTTGTTGCTATCCGCCTCATTAACAGGGTTCACCCGCTTCAGCGTGCGGAGGGCGGTTTGCAGACATAAAGCATAGTCCCGAATGCTATCCCCAGCCCGTTGTCGGCACTGGTAAAACTGCATCCTCAGCTCAGCTTCAGTCCGGGTCTCGAAGGCAGTCTGTAGCTTCTCAAAGATGGTGGCTACAGAGAGCCGGTCCCCCTCGGCCCAGGTCTCCGCTTCCTGCTCAGCCGCACCGGTTAACTGGCCTAGCACTATCGCTGCACGTTGCTTATCAGTCAGGGGGTACAGCTCTAGCAACGGGTTAAGGCATCCGGTTTCCCGTCATACTGCGGTAGCCAGGCAGCTCCGGGCGCATAGGGCAAGGAGAACGGCATGACCTGAGCGAGCGCGGGGGCCGCGGCACCTCCTGCCAGTACGGCCGGGACCTGGGCAGGCCCATTCCCATCCGCGGGTGCCACTGCGGCTGCGACCATCGCTCCTCCAGCGGCTCCGTCGGGCGCAGACATCTTGTTTCCGTCCCCCTTAGCTCTTTCCGGCCCCTCCTCTCTCGGGGCAGGGTTTTGGCCTTCGCGCCTCTGCTACTCGAGAAGACGCTCGAGCGGGAACTTTTCACGCCAAAGATGGCGACTTCTGAAATTTTTCAGCCGGATACCTCCGGCAGTAACAAGGCGCACCTCTACCAAACGGCAGAGCGGTAAGATCCTGTTCGTGACGCCAAGTTGTCGCGGGCGGGGAGGAGGGTGTCAGCACACTACGCTCACCCCTTCTGCTCGGGTCCGGCGGCTGCTGCTCAGTGTTCTAAGTTGGTTCTGCTTCTAAGTTGGTAGCGATGGGTCCCCACCGGTAACCCGCTCCCCGGCTTCAAGCTGGACCGGAGGAGCTCTACTTTGCCCGCAGACGCTGGCCCTGAGGAACTGGTGCCTTGGCGGTGGCAGTGTTCCTCCTTAATGGTTGGACTGTTGCCTTCAATCGGGACTTGGTTGTTGGGGGATCGACGTCCCCTTCACTGACGGATTCGGCAAATTATGGCGACTCCTAGCCTTGCCGGGGTCCGAGAGGCCCCTGCCCTGGTGCTGACTGTCCTTTGCACGCTGCTCCAGACCGCCGGGTCACTACCCGTCCGCGGTCCTTCCAGGAACTCCCGAACAGTCACCCCTCTGGACAGTCACCGTCGTTGCTGACCTTGCTGACCCGGTCCTGCACACAGCTGGACCCTTCAGGCTTTCCACTCTCTTTCTTTCCTGTCACCACTCTTGCTTTCCTCCTTTACCACTTTACTTCCTTCACTTCACTCAAGCCCTGCCTGGGCTAAACTCCTCTCTAGCCCTCAGCTAGACTTCAACTGCCCGGTTTCTCCCGCCTCCAGAGCTGTGAACTCCTTGGTGGGCGGAGCCAACCGCCTGGCCCACCCCCTGGTGTGAATCATCAGCCTCTGGAGGAAGGCAACAAGGATTTTTGGTTAGCTTTGGTGTTCCTGACTGGGATGTAGGGTGTGTTGGTGCATGACCTGTGACCCCTGGCTTGCCCAGGTCGTCACATATTCTCTGCACAGCTGTTCCTCGCCGCGCTGGTGATCGGGGAGCGGTAAGTATGTGAGAGGGCTGCTCACTTCAGTCACTCGAGGGATTAGCGGATGACCGCTAATCTGTACGCGGCACACAGACAGAGCCGCGGCATGACAATGAAGTCGGGTGAAGTTCACCCGAGTTCATTCTCATCGCGCAACTCTGTCTGCTGTCAGCCGACATGTATCAACGACATTGTGCAACACACAAACGGACATTCCACACGGACATTCCACGTACACATACACGGGCATTTTACACACAAACACGGACATTTTACACGAACACACGGCTCGCATACGCCATCACACGGATGCCATACGTACCAGTGAAACGGCCCAAAAAAATGGAACACGGACCCGAAAAACGGACCGTGTAACACAGACGTTTTTTTTTGCGGAAGTGTGTTTTAGGCCTATGACTGTGTTTGCATGTTCCCAGCCCTGCGTCTCACCCTCTGCCTGTGTGCACTTCATTTATGTTTATTGTTGTTTTTGTGTTACACTTGGTTTATAGCTTTGGGTGCACTCAGGGTCAGCTATTGACGCCATTATGTGCCAACCTCTGCTGTCAGTCAGGGACATATCAGGGTCACGTCTAGGGCAAGTACTAGTGTGTTTTGGACATGTGGATTTCTGGTTTTACATTTTCCCTGGTTCGTCCATCCCCATTAGTTGTAACACCAAAACACTGATCACACAGGGACCAAACAGATTCAAAGCACTGATCACACAGGGACCAAACAAATCCAGAACACTGATAAAACAGGGAACAGACTGATCCAAAATAATGATCATACAGAGGCCAAGTGGATCCAGAACAGTGATGACACAGGGAACAAACGGATACAGAACACTGATGATACACAGACCAAACAGATCTAAAACACTGATCACACAGGGACCAAACAAATCCAGAACACTGATAAAACAGGGAACACACGGATCCAGAACACAGATGATACACAGACCAAACAGATCCAAAACACTGATCACACGGGGGACCAAATGGATCCAGAACACTGATGACACAGGGACCAAATAGATCTAAAATACTGATGACACAGGGACCAAATGGATCCATAACACTGATAAAACAGGGAACAAATGGATCCAGAACACTGATAATACACTGACCAAACAAATCCAAAACACTGATCACACGGGGACCAAGTGGATCCAGGACACTGATGACACAGGGACCAAAAAGATCAAAAATACTGATGACACAGGGACCAAATAGATCCAAAACACTGATCACAACCGGGACCAAACAGATCCAAAACACTGATCACACCGGGACCAAACAGATCCAGAACACTGATGATACACGGACCAAATGGATCCAAAATTCTGATCGCACAGGGACCAACGAGATCAAAAACACTGATGACACAGGGACCAAATGGATCCAAAATGCTGATCATACAGGGATGTTACAGATTCAGAACACTGATAACATGGAGCTAATGGATCCAGAGCATTGATGACTGGGAACCAAACAAATCCAAAACACTGAAGATACAGGTACCAAATTGATCTAAAACACTGATCACACATGGACCAAACAGATCTAAAATGCTGATCACATAGGGAACAAACGGATGAAAAATGCTGATCACACAGGGACCAAAGAGATCCAGGACCCTGATGACACTGAACTAATGGATGAAAGACACATGTGGTCATTTTTTCGGTACTTAAAATATGTGCAGATGAGGCCCAGGACCAGAGTCTGTAGCACCCACTGATGCCGCAGGGAACAAGTATCAGGGGCGGCAGCATTAGGACTATAGAACTTTTTAAAACTTTAAAACAATAGAAAAACCAAGGTCCCCTCCCGCCCCCTGCAGAGATGTCGCGGGGTCTGCACTGTCGCAGTGTGGTCGCTGCGGGATGTGGCGCTCTCCTCGCTCTGTGCAGTTACACGTGCTGCCTCCTCCCTGCCCTCTAGGTGGCGCACTACGAGGCCAGACAGCCGGGGAGGGACAGGCGGACAGACTGGGAGGGGACGGGACACGGAGCGGCTGCTCGTCCTCCCCCGGATCCTCAGTGACTGCTGGAGCCGCCGGCTGTGAGGACACCGGACACCGGAGGCAGCGGGAGCTCCGCGGCATGAGGACGGGACGGCGGCACCTGTTACAGGACTGAGGAGTATTCCCGGAGCTGCCCGCACACTGCCCAGGTACGTGCCCGCTCTGTGGGGTGCACAGGGTCTGCTGAGGTAGGTGGCCGCTGTGGGGTGCAGAGGTGGGTGCTCGCTGTGGGGTGCAGAGGTGGGTGCTCGCTGTGGGGTGCACAGGGTCTGCTGGTGCCCGCTGTGGGGTGCAGAGGTAGGTGCCCGCTGTGGGGTGCACAGGGTCTGCTGGTGCCCGCTGTGGGGTGCAGAGGTGGGTGCTCGCTGTGGGGTGCAGAGGTGGGTGCTCGCTGTGGGGTGCAGAGGTGGGTGCTCGCTGTGGGGTGCAGAGGTGGGTGCTCGCTGTGGGGAGCAGAGGTGGGTGCTCGCTGTGGGGTGCACAGGGTCTGCTGGTGCCCGCTGTGGGGTGCCAGAGGTAGGTGCCCGCTGTGGGGTGCACAGGGTCTGCTGGTGCCCCGCTGTGGGGTGCAGAGGTGGGTGCCCGCTGTGGGGTGCACAGGGTCTGCTGGTGCCCGCTGTGGGGTGCAGAGGTGGGTGCTCGCTGTGGGGTGCACAGGGTCTGCTGGTGCCCGCTGTGGGGTGCAGAGGGTGGTGCTCGCTGTGGGGTGCACAGGGTCTGCTGGTGCCCGCTGTGGGGTGCAGAGGTGGGTGCCCGCTGTGGGGTGCACAGGGTCTGGTGGCCGCTGTGGGGTGCACAGGGTCTGGTGGCCGCTGTGGGGTGCACAGGGTCTGGTGGCCGCTGTGGGGTGCACAGGGTCTGGTGGCCGCTGTGGGGTGCACAGGGTCTGGTGGCCGCTGTGGGGGCACAGGGTCTGGTGGCCGCTGTGGGGTGCACAGGGTCTGGTGCCCGCTGTGGGGTGCACAGGGTCTGGTGGCCCGCTGTGGGGTGCACAGGGTCTGGTGGCCGCTGTGGGGTGCACAGGGTCTGGTGGCCGCTGTGGGGTGCACACATCTGCTTATGGACAACATATAAATAATTGCCCTGTGAAGAGAATATCCAGCAGTCAGGATGGCTTCTCACTGCCCACTGGTAGCCTAATGGCACATGTACCCACTAGCCTTGGGCTATGGCGCCCGCATTACTTACAGAATGGAGCCTGATGGAAGTGTTACTTATTTTTTTCACAGATGTTAAAACGTTTGTAGGGGGGATGTATCTGATCTGGTCCTAAGGAGAAATGGAGTAGTTCGTCCATAGCAACCACTCAGGGGCTGCTCCACTTTCCAGCAGTTTTGTGGTTGGGCCGCACTTTGCTGTGAGGAGCCGTCGTTCTGTGGATGATTTTCCTCTAGGGACGTCGGTGATCCCGATGTGACTGCCGCTCCTTGCAGGTGAATGCTTCTCCCATTGCTAATTACTATGGTATACACACCGGGGTCACTGCTGCCATTTTTTACCAATTAACAGTGTTTTCCCGGACCTCACTTTGTTCATGAGGGCATTGTCTTCCAGAAACAGGAAAGAAACTTCCCGGAATTGTTACCGTGAGGGCTGGAAGCACAGAAATCACTGAGGGGCCGTCTCACAACAGACATGTATGGCATATCCTGAGGATTATACTATGGACTGTCATCTAACTCCGAAATGGGGGTCCGGGCGGCAGTGACAGGAGAGGGGGTCGCACTTGCTCGGATGCATTTTTGATCTCCCAGAGAAAAATAAGTGAAGAAAGCTGCACATGTATGACCCACCTCTCCTGGGACTGTGCCCTCCCCTCTCTCTTGGGACCCCCCCCACCCCCTCCCTCTCTCTTGGGACCCCCCCCCCACCCCCTCCCTCTCTTGGGACCCCCCCCCCACCCCCTCCCTCTCTTGGGACCCCCCCCCACCCCCTCCCTCTCTTGGGACCCCCCCCCACCCCCTCCCTCTCTTGGGACCCCCCCACCCCTCTCCCTCTCTTGGGACCCCCCCCCACCCCCTCCCTCTCTTGGGACCCCCCCCCCCCACCCCCTCCCTCTCTTGGGACCCCCCCCCCACCTCCCCCTCTCTTGGGACCCCCCCCCCACCCCCTCCCTCTCTTGGGACCCCCCCCACCCCCTCCCTCTCTTAGGGACCCCCCCCCACCCCCCTCCCTCTCTTGGGGACCCCCCCCACCCCCCCTCCCTCTCTTGGAACCCCCCACCGCCCCCTCCCCTCTCTTGGGACCGTGCCCATCCCCCTCCCCCTCTCTTGGGACCGTGCCCATCCCCCCTCCCCTCTCTTGGGACCCGTGCCCATCCCCCTCCCCTCTCTTGGGACCGTGCCCATCCCCCTCCCCTCTCTTGGGACCCGTGCCCATCCCCCTCCCCTCTCTTGGGACCGTGCCCATCCCCCTCCCCTCTCTTGGGACCGTGCCCATCCCCCTCCCCTCTCTTGGGACCGGTGCCCCATCGCCCCTCCCCTCTCTTGGGACTGTGCCCATCCCCCTCCCCTCTCTTGGGACTGTGCCCATCCCCCTCCCCTCTCTTGGGACTGTGCCCATCCCCCTCCCGCCTCCTCTTGGGACTGTGCCCATCCCCCTCCCCTCTCTTGGGACTGTGCCCATCCCCCTCCCCTCTCTTGGGACTGTGCGCCATCCCCCTCCCCTCTCGTTGGGACTGTGCCCATCCCCCTCCCCTCTCTTGGGACTGTGCCCATCCCCCTCCCCTCTCTTGGGACTGTGCCCATCCCCCCTCCCCTCTCTTGGGACTGTGCCCACCCCCCTCCCCTCTCTTGGGACTGTGCCCACCCCCCTCCCCTCTCTTGGGACTGTGCCCACCCCCCTCCCCTCTCTTGGGACTGTGCCTACCCCCCTCTTTTGGGATTGTGACTTGGGCACCAGTTACAACAGAATCAAAGTGTGCTTTACTCGCCCTCCTTGGGTCCAGCTCTGAGTATCCGCAACTGCTTCCTGATGTCTTTTACTCTTCTGCATCACTAAGGCTACTTTCACACATCCGGTTTGAGCAGTGCGAGGCTCAATCCGGCTGTGAAACCTATGCAACGGATGCGGCGAAAACACTGCATCCTTTGCATAAGTTTTTACATGCGGCCCGTCTGTTTTTTTTTTCCGGTGTGCGGCATGCTACTGAGCATGCGCAGTGGAAGAAACCGCATGCGGCGGCCGGATGCGTTTTTTCCGCATCGCAAGGCATCCGGTGTCCATAGGCATGCATTGAAAAAATGCTCCGCAGCGGCCGGATGCGGCGCAATGCGTTTTTTTTGCCGGAGCAAAAAACCGTTGCAGGCAACGTTCCATCCGGCCGCGACGGGCATCGGCTAAATCTGCCGCATGCGGCAAAAACCGGGACCGAAATGCAAGCCCCTGCGGCACAATACGGCACAAATGTAAGGTATATGCAACAAAAAAACCCCGCAACCGGCGGCAAAAAAAACGGTTGCGGTTTTTCTGCAGAGCGCCGTATTGTGCCGCAGAGCAAAAACCGGATGTGTGAAAGTAGGCCTAACATCACGTTAACAGCGCTGCAGCCAATCACTAAGCTCCGCAGATCTGCCAACAGCAGGCGCCGCTCAGAGTTGGAGAACTCACTGATTGGCTGCAGCATTGTCAACCTGACATCAGCACCGCAGATAATAGCAGAAGGGGGAATCAATGGGGACCAAAAATGGAGTGAAAAGTGGATCAAGCTCCACTGGTGACAATCGGTCATTGGTTTTTTTTTCATAACCAACAAAAAAATGGAGATCCTTATTCAGAGAGGAACTTTTCTCTTGGTCTTCACCAGAGGTAGATCTGTCTGAGAAATGGCGGTGCCGTTTATTACTCCATGAGCCGGACTCATCGTTCCATTTCTGCCAGGTTTTTGTTGTGACTCTGGCTCCATTAGTGACTTTCTCATTTTGAGATAAATTCATAAAAACAATTTGCGTCTTTTTCATGTTGTCTTTTGTAGTTTAGTTAATTTTCAGAATTTTTTTTCATGTCATAGAGATTCATGAAATGTGATTTACAAGTTCATCTCAATAAGTTAGAATATCATCAAGATGTTAATTTATTTCAGTAATTCAACTACAAAAAGGAAACGCATATATTATATAGTCATTACACAGAGTGATCTATTCCTATATATTAGAAGTCATTACACACAGTGATCTATTCCTATATATTATATAGTTATTACAGCACAGAGGGATCTATCCATATATTGATATAGAGTCATTACACACAGAGTGATCTATTCCTATATATTATATAGAGTCATTACACACAGAGTGATCTATTCCTATATATTACTATAGTTATTACACACAGAGGGATCTATTCCTATATATTATATAGAGTCATTACACACAGAGGGATCTATTCCTATATATTATATAGAGTCATTACACACAGAGGGATCTATTCCTATATATATTATATAGTTATTACACACAGAGGGATCTATTTCCCATATATTATATAGGAGTCATTACACACAGAGTGATCTATTCCTATATATTATATAGTTTATTACACACAGAGGGATCTATTCCTAGTATATTATATAGAGTCATTACACACAGAGGGATCTATTCCTATATATTATATAGAGTCATTACACACAGAGGGATCTATTCCTATATATTATATAGAGTCATTACACACAGAGGGATCTATTTCAAGTGTTTATTTCTGTTAATGTTGATGATTATGGCTTACAGCCAATGAAAACCCAAAAGTCATTATCTCAGAAAATTAGAATATTATATAAGACCAATTGTATAAATTATTTTATTCTCAGAAATGTTGGCGCCTACTGAAAACTATGTACAGTAAATGCCTCAATACTTGATTGAGGCTCCTTTTGCATGAATTACTGCATCAATGCAGCATGGCATGGAGGCGATCAGCCTGTGGCACTGCTGAGGTATTATGGAAGTCCAGGTTGCTTTGATAGCAGCCTCCAGCTCATCTGCATTGTTGGGTGTGGTGTCTCTCATCTTCCTCTTGACAATATCCCATAGATTCTCTATAGGGTTTAGGTCAGGCGAGTTTGCTGGCCAATCAAGCACACTGATAGCTGTGGTTATTAATAATAATATTTATTCATTTATTTAGCGCTGTTAATTCCACAGCGCTTTACATACAATGACAACACTGTCCCCACTGTTGCTCACAATCTAGGGTCCCTATCAGTATGTTTTAGGAGTGTGGGAGGAAACCGGAGTACCCGGAGGAAACCCACGCAAACACGGGGCGAACATACAAACTCCTTGCAGATGGTGTTCTTGGTGGGATTTGAACCCAGGACCCTTATTAAACCAGGTATTGGTATTTCTGGCAGTGCGGACAGGTGCCAAGTCTTGCTGGAAAATGAAATTTCTATCTCCAAAAAGCTTGTCTGCAGAGAGAAGCATGAAGTGCTCTAAAATTTCCTGGTAGACCGGCTGCGCTGACTGATCTTGATAAGACACAGTGGACCTACACCCAGCAGATGACATGGCTCCCCAAACCATCACTGATTGTGGAGACTTCACACTAGACCTCAAGCAGCTTGGATTCTGGGCCTCTCCACTCTTCCTCCAGACTCTGGGACCGCGATTTCCAAATAAAATGCAAAAGTTACTTTTATCTGAAAACAACACCTTGGACCACTGAGTAACAAGCCAGATCTTTTTCTCCTTGGCCCAGGTAAGACGCTTCTGGCGTTGTCTATTGGCCATGAGTGGCTTAACACAAGGAATGTGACAGTTGTAGCCCGTGTCCTGGATACGTCTGTGTGTGGTGGCTCTTGAAGCACTGACTCCAGCAGTAGTCCACTCTTTGTAAATCTCCGCAAATGTTTGAATGGCCTTTTCTTAACAATCCTATCAAGGCTGCGGTTATCCCGGTTACTTGTGCACCTTTTTCTACCGCACTATTTCCTTCCACTCAACTTTCCAATAATATCCTTGAATACAGCACTCTGTGAACAGCCAGTTTCTTTAGCAATGACCTTTTGTGGCTTACCCTCCTTCTGGAGTGTGTCAATGACTGCC